>NC_084554.2:27540000-27627500 GCF_033978685.3 Nerophis lumbriciformis | reverse complement strand
TGGCGATGAATCCCCTGTCAGATGTAGTAAATATTAATTATGTGTCGTTAATAAAAGCCTTCCATGTACAGTACTGCTGTAAGTCTGCTGTGACAGTTATGTAAATGTTTCTTAAAGACAAAGGAGGTTTGTACAGTTGAAAGTGTGCAGGAGTCCATTACTGGATCCAAAGGGGGAAAATGACGGTTTCTTGTGTATTTGTGGCAGCGACCCCTGATCGAGGTCAGCCGTCATAAGCTATTGTCCTGGCTGACAGGCCATCAATGGGATTTTAGGATCAATGCATTAGTTAGTCCGCTTATGTGATCAATGCGATGTGTAAAATAGGATCAACTGACCAATGGTGGCAACTGTTGACAGCTGAGCCTCTTCACAGCCTTAATATCATTACTGTGCATTTATTCATGCAAATAAGAGAGTAGAAAAATAATAACGATGACGCCAAATTTTGAAAAGCACTCAGTGTAATTTCCTATGTCATGTTTTATTTTTTTTGTAATCGTGGGATTTTTGAGATTAGGATGGCAGTGAGCCCTTGGTGGGGATGAGAGTACATGATTTCCTGTGTCGTAGAATGCAAAAAAAAATAGATTGTATAAATCTGGTTAACATTCATCATGAGATATTAGGCCATGCAGCACTACGTTTTCTGTCCTACAAACCCTGTTTCCATATGAGTTGGGAAATTGTGTTAGATGTAAATATAAACGGAATACAATTATTTGCAAATCCTTTTCAACCATATTCAATTGAATGCACTACAAAACAAGATATTTGATGTTCAAACTCATAAACTTTTTTTTTTACAAACTTAGAATTTCATGGCTGCAACACGTGCCAAAGTAGTTGGGAAAGGGCATGTTTACCACTGTGTTACATCACCTTTTCTTTTAACAACACTCAATAAACAATTAGGAACTGAGGAAACTAATTGTTGAAGCTTTGAAAGTGGAATTCTTTCCCATTCTTGTTTTATGTAGAGCTTCAGTCGTTCAACAGTCCGGGGTCTCCGCTGTCGTATTTTAGGCTTCATAATGCGCCACACATTTTCGATGGGAGACAGGTCTGGACTGCAGGCGGGCCAGGAAAGTACCCGCACTCTTTTTTTACGAAGCCACGCTGTTGTAACACGTGCTGAATGTGGCTTGGCATTGTCTTGCTGAAATAAGCAGGGGGTCCATGAAAAAGACGGCGCTTAGATGGCAGCATATGTTGTTCCAAAACCTGTATGTACCTTTCAGCATTAATGGTGACTTCACAGATGTGTAAGTTACCCATGCCTTGGGCACTAATGGACCCCCATACCATCACAGATGCTGGCTTTTTGAACTTTGCGTCGATAACAGTCTGGATGGTTCGCTTCCCCTTTGGTCCGGATGACACGATGTCGAATATTTCCAAAAACAATTTGAAATGTTGACTCGTCAGACCACAGAACACTTTTCCACTTTGCTTGAGTCCATCTTAGATGATCTCAGGCCCAGAGAAGCCGGCGGCGTTTCTGGATGTTGTTGATAAATGGCTTTCGCTTTGCATAGTAGAGCTTTAACTTGCACTTACAGATGTAGCGACAAACTGTATTTAGTGACAGTGGTTTTCTGAAGTGTTCCTGAGCCCATGTGGTGATATCCTTTAGAGATTGATGTCGGTTTTTGATACAGTGCCGTCTGGGGGATCGAAGGTCACGGTCATTTAATGTTGGTTTCCGGCCATGCCGCTTACGTGGAGTGATGTCTCCAGATGCTCTGAACCTTTTGATGATATTATGGACCGTAGATGTTGAAATCCCTAAATTTCTTGCAATTGCACTTTGAGAAACGTTGTTCTTAAACTGTTTGACTATTTGCTCATGCAGTTATGAACAAAAGGATGTACCTCGCCCAATCCTTTCTTGTGAAAGATTGAGCATTTTTTGGGAAGCTGTTTTTACACCCAATCATGGCATCCACCTGTTCCCAATTAGCCTGCACACCTGTGGGATGTTCCAAATAAGTGTTTGATGAGCATTCCTCAACTTTATCAGTATTTATTTCCACCTTTCCCAACTTCTTTGTCATGTGTTGCTGGCATCAAATTCTAAAGTTAATGATTATTTGATTTTTTTTTTTTTTTTATCAGTTTGAACATCAAATATGTTGTCTTTGTAGCATATCCAACTGAATATGGGTTGAAAATTATTTGCAAATCATTGTATTCCGTTTATATTTACAGCTAACACAATTTCCCAAATCATATAGAAACGGGGTTTGTACATGCATTCGACCCATTTTCATTTTTAGGTATGCACGCTCAGTCAAACATTTAATCACGGAAAATTGACGTTTTACGATGTCATAACAGTAATATTTGTCCCCGGACACCATGCACGAGAAACATTTATCATCTCCCCCATTTTTCATGATGTTATGATGGAAAACCCTCATTCGTCATGGACTAGAGATGAGAAATGAAGGAAATCGTATCTTAAGGAGATGCTCCCTTCAAAGACTGGCTCATGGTAGTTCTTTTTTTTTTTTTTACTGTTTTTTTATGGTTTTAGCAGTTACAAGATGGGGATCAAATTACATCAATATTACTCAATTGGTGAAAAACGTTCGGAAATCTTGGTTTTGTTCAGTTTTCATTGTAGATATTCCATAACAGTGACATTACTATTCAGAATTGTTCTTAACTAAAAACGAATTCTATCAATACAGAAAAAAAACATAAGAATACAATGCAAATATGTATATTAAAAGTATCAAATTAAGCTGAAATTAAAATTAGGACACGATAAAAATGTGAATACAAAATTGTACTACCCTACCTAGTGTGTGTTTATGCCGTAACTACTCTTACACATTAGAAGAATAAACCAGAAAAGTGAATCCAAATTACAAAACCCAAAACCAGTGAAGTTGGCACATTGTGTAATTCGTAAATAAAGAGAATACAATGATTTGCAGCTCTTTTACAACTTATATTCAGTTGAATAAACTGCAAAGGCAAGATATTTAATGTTCGAACTGAGAAACTATTTTTTTTTTTGCAAATAATCATTAACTTAGAATTTAATGGCAGCAACAGATTGCAAAAAAGTTGGCACAGGGGCATTTTGACCACTTTGTTACATGGCCTTTCCCTTTAACAACACTCAGTAAACGTTTGGGAACTGAGGAGACGCATTTTGAAGCTTTTCAAGTGGAATTCTTTCCCATTCTTGCTTGATGTACAGCTTAAGTTGTTCAACAGTCCGGGGTCTTCGTTGTGGTATTTTAGGCTTCATATTGCGCCACACATTTTCAATGGGAGACAGGTCTGGACTACAGGCAGGCCAGTCTAGTACCTGCACTCTTTTACTATGAAGCCACGCTGTTGTAACACATGGCTCGGCATTGTCTTGCTGAAATAAGCAGGGGCGTCCATGATAATGTTGCTTGGACGGCAATATATTTTCCTCCAAAACCTGTATGTACATAAAAAATATACATATATTGAGAATAAACATAAAAAAGTGAATTCAAATGTTTTCTTTGACTCAGACTAATTTTCTAGTCCAGTCGGGTGGCATGCACATGCAGTTTGTGCTCTATCTGCATGTGCATAAACAAACGGCTCGCAAACTAACAACTCGCAACTGTGAAAAGGTCCTCATCATTTGCTTAAAAGAGCCTTTAAAAAAAACTAAATTTGTTCGCAAACTTCGCATCTCTACATGAGCCACGCCGAGTACAAGCCCACCACTTCATACAGGACAACTGTGTACAAATGAAAATAGGAAAAAGGCTTCGTTCCAGATATTAAAATATATTTAGTTTTTCTCTGGCAAACGGGCTAACCCAGATAATGCACAATGAAGACACAGCTCATTAGCATTAAAGCTACAGACACATGATGTGTTCCCAGCCAGGCTTTGTAAAAGCACATTTAAACTGTCTAAATTCTATCATCACTTATTCCAACACACTAGTATGTGGCATGTAAGACCAAAAAATAGTCTAACAAGGAAATCAAACCAGGACAAATCCACCTTTTTATTGTGGATTATTTTATTTTCTTACTCATTTCGATCACTCTCTATAGTGCGTCCAGGCATTCATTAAAAAAAAAAAGAGAAAAGCAAATGCGTTTCTATAGGTGCAATAAGACATGATAGAGATTTAGACTATATAGACATATGTTGAGGACTGTTATGTGATCGCATAAAGAACAAGAGCGACTGCCTTGCACGCTTTTCAGGAAGTTGTCATCGCTTACGCCTGTCCTTTCCCACAATGCCGACTCTCAGCAGGTCATGCGCGCCACTCCGAACTCCAGACTCACGACGGCCGGCTCCTCTTTGGCGAGCTCGCTGTTGTGTGTGCCCTCCAGCTCGCCGTAGCTCTGCTTGCGGCTCTCGGTGCCGCTGCTGCCCTCTACTGTCCGCTCGGTGTCGGTGCTCTCTGTGGCCTCCTCGCCTACCTCCTCGTGCTCGTCGTTCTCCTCTTGCTGCCGCCGCGCCTCTTTGTGGTTGACGGGCGCACCCAGGATGAGGGAGTTGGGGCGTGGAGGGAGGGGGTTGGAGAGTGAGCGCCGATCCCTGCTCGGAGGAGGGGCGGAGGGGTCAGCGGTCACGATGGGCGTCACGCCGAGCTGGTGGAGCCTCTGGATGCAAAACAAAAATCATATTATTATAACAAAAGTACTCGGTTTTTTTAACGATAATATGCAGCAGGGATATTTAACTGGCCCAGTAATGCTGACACAGCAGTAGAACACTTGTGTCATATAGAGCAGTGTTTTTCAACCTTTTTTGAGCCAAAGCACATTTTTTGCATTGTAAAAATCCGGAGGCACACCACCAGCAGAAATCATTAAAAACCAAAACTAAGTTGACAGTAAAAAGTCGTTGTCGCAATTGTTGGATATGACTTTAAACCATAACCAACAATGCATCACTATAGCTCTTGTCTCTAAGTAGGTCTACTGTGTACTACGCTGTGACTTATTTTGAGTTTTTTGCTGGTTTCCTGTGTGTAGTGTTTTGGTTCTTGTCTTGCACTCCTATTTTGGTGGCTTTTTCTCTTTTTTTTGGTATTTTTCTGTAGCAGGTTCATGTCTTCCTTTGAGCGATATTTTCCCGCATCTACTTTGTTTTAGCAATCAAGAATATTTCAGTTGTTTTTATCCTTCTTTGTGGGGACATTGTTGATTGTCATGTCATGTTCGGATGTACATTGTGGATGCCGTCTTTGCTCCACAGTAAGTCTTTGCTGTCGTCCAGCATTCTGTTTTCGTATACTTTGCAGCTAGTTCAGTTTTAGTTTCGTTTCCGACATCTACAAAGCAATTAGCTACCGGCTGCCACCTACTGATATGGAAGAATATTACACGGTTACTCTGCCGAGCTCTAGACAGTACAGACACTCAACAACAACACATAATTTGCAGACTATAATTACTGGTTTGCAAAAAATATTTTTAACCCAAATAGGTGAAATTAGATCATCTCCCACGGCACACCAGACAGCATTTCACGGCACACTAGTGTGCCACGGCACAGTGGTTGAAAAACACTGATATAGAGCAGTGGTCCTCAGTGGTCTAGTTATTTTAATTTGAAAGAATCCCCACTTTCGCCCGTGTGTTGTACTATTGCACTTGACACAGCCTTCATTGTGCGCAGTTACGGTAAACTAGCAAAATGAGTTACAGGGAAACAAATACAGGGGGATTAAAGGGAGTTTACAGATAATGTGTGAAACACTGTGGTTATAAGTGTGATACACAAACGTTCATAATTGTGTTATATCATATTACATTATTAGTAGGGATGGGTTGGGTATCTTTCACATTTGAATCAATATGGTACTGACTCCTAGTACGTAGGAATCGATACCAGTACTTAATTGTTGGTACTTTTGTGTGTATTCAAATAAGTTGAATATTGTTAATTATCTTAAAAAATCTTTTTTGTTTGTTTTTTTTTAAACTGAGCTGTGCTGTTGAGTTGTTATATTGTTTTCTTACACATCTGTGTCTCATTTGCAAGTGTCATATAGTAGACTCCAACAATTCCAACACTTTGGTGAATGGCAGTAGTGTGTGGACTACGGTGTGTTTAAGTAGCCAAGAAGTAGTCTTTGTCATCAAGTTGTATGTGCCAGTCTAGTCTTTTGTTGAGCCCTACAAAGTGTTTATACTGCAAGTACTGTATTTATTACGCACCAGGTGTTTGATTGTAAAATACATCTTAGTTTTTATTGCCAAGTTATAGGTTGATATACCTTTTTTAAAAACACTAAAGCTAATCAGTAGCATGTCAATGGTAAATCCAAAGTTATTTATCATTGAGCTAACGCATTTTGTGGCGCCATACTCAAGTGGAGCCTTACTGTGCTTTTACCGGACGCCACGTCACGTCCAACAAAGATATGTAAATATGGCACAGTTGGATCTTACGTGAATTGGTACCCGGTAGTACCGACGTACTTTGGTCGGTGCCCATCTCTAATTATTAGTGTATTATTATTATTATTAGTGTGTGTTTACTCACACTCTCTAGTGCTTGCAGTTTGCTCTCTGCCTTGCAACTGTTCTCTCTCATAGTCAGAATGGTCTTCAAGATGGACTGTCGCGGGTGCATGGAGCGATCAAACTGGTGGTACATGTTTCTCCAGAACCTTTAATGCACCAACACACAGACCACATATTGAAAATCCTACTTGAGACAATGTGAGGTGTCACAAAGATGCACAAATGTGGTACAGACTTAAAATGGTAGGGCAAGGTGGATGGCTCCAACACCGGGTGGCTTTCAACGAAAGCGGGGCTGTAGAACGGATTCAAGTAGTTGAGTTTTTCGCTCAGGAGGTGTGCCCACAATGAGTGAGTCCGCTCTCTTAACCTGGGACACAAAACATTGGTCAACACAGCTACATACAGTACACTATAATATTCAGGCCTTCAAATACCATACAAATATTCATATTGCAAATTCTGCAGAACTAGTTAGCCAGTTAAAACAGTCACACATTTTTCAACTCAGTGGTTCTTTGTTGTGGACTCACTGCAGATGTTCTCTCTGCCTCTGGTTGTTGCCCAGGAAGTTTCCGTACTGACACGAGTGCACGTGCTCGTGGATCTGCAGCAGGAACCACTCGCTGAACTCAAATGCCTGAAAAATAAAGACCCATTGTAGAACATATCAAGAGGATAATTATGGCGTCAAAACAGAGGCAAAATCCCTGCGCATGAAAACCAAACAATCCACACGCGGGCAAGGGTTTGCGCTCTCATTTTTGCTCGCATGCAGACTCTTTCCTCATTTAGTTATGTTACAGCCTTATTCCAAAATGGAATACATTCATTTTTATCCTCAAAATTCTACAAACGATACCTCATAATGGCAATGTAAAAAATGATTTAAGTTTTTATTCAAATGTATTAAAAATGAACAAAACTAAAGAAATTACATGTACATAAGTATTCAAAGCCTTTGCTCAATACTTTGTTGATGCACCTTTGGCAGAAATTTACAGCCTCAAGTATTTTTGAATAAGAGGCCACATGCTTGGCACAACTATCTTTCGGCAGTTTCGCCCATTCCTCTTTGCAGCACTTCTCAAGCTCCATCAGGTTGTATGGGAAGGGTCGGTGCACAGCCATTTCCAGAACTCTCCAGAGATGGTCAATCTGATTCAAGTCTGGGCTCTGGCTGGACGATACTCAACGACATTTACAGAGTTGTCTTGAAGCCATTCCTTTGATATCTTGGCTATGTGCTTAGGGTCATTGTCCTGCTGAAAGATGAACTGTTGCCCCAGTCTGAGTTCAAGAGTGCTCTAAAGCAGGCTTTCAACTAGGATGTCTCTTTACATTGCTGCATTCATCTTTCTCTCTATCCTGACATGTCACCCAGTTTCTGCCGCTGAAAAACATCCCCACCATCATGCTTCACTGTAGGGATGGTAATGAGAAGTGCCGGGTTTCCTCCAAACATGATGCTTAGCATTCACACTAAAGAGTTCAATCTTTGTCTCATCAGATCTGAGAATTGTTTTCTCATGTTCTGAGAGGCTATCCTGTCTCTGAGGTCTACAGAGTTCCTTTGACTTCATGTTTAGGTTTGTGATCTACCATGCACTGTCATGTGTGGGACCTTTATATACTGTGTGTATGTATACAGTCGTGGTCAAAAGTTTACATACACTTGTAAAGAACATAATGTCATGGCTGTCTTGAGTTTCCAATAATTTCTGCAACTCTTATTTTTTTGTGATTGAAGCACATACTTGTTTGTCACAAAAAACATTCATGAAGTTTGGTTCTTTTATGAATTTAATATGGGTCTCCTGAAAATGTGACCAAATCTGCTTGGTCAAAAGTATACATACAGCAATGTTAATATTTGGTTACATGTCCCTTGGCAAGTTTCACTGCAATAAGGCGCTTTTGGTAGCCATCCACAAGCTTCTGGCAAGCTTCTGGTTGAATTTTTGACCACTCCTCTTGACAAAATTGGTGCAGTTCAGCTACAGTAAATTTGTTGGTTTTCTGACATGGACTTGTTTCTTCAGCATTGTCCACACATTTAAGTCAGGACTTTGGGAAGGCCATTCTAAAACCTTAATTCTAGCCTGATTTAGCCATTCCTTTACCACTTTTGACGTGTGTTTGGGGTCATTGTCCTGTTGGAACACCCAACTGCGCCCAAGACCCAACCTCCAGGCTGATGATATTAGGTTTTCCTGAAGAATTTGGAGGTAATCCTTTTCATTGTCCCATATATTCTCTGTAAAGCACCAGTTCCATTGGCAGAAAAACAGGCCCAGAGCATAATACTACCACCACCATGCTTGACAGTAGGGATGGTATTCCTGGGATTAAAGGCCTCACCTTTTCTCCTCCAAACATATTGCTGGGTATTGTGGCCTAACAGCTCAATTTTTGTTTCATCTGACAACACATGGACAAAGATAAGACCTTCTGGAGGAAAGTTCTATGGTGAAATGAAACAAAAATTGAGCTGTTGGCCTTCCTAAAGTCCTGACTTAAACGTGCGGACAATGCTGAAGAAACAAGTACATGTCAGAAAACCAACACATTTAGCTGAACTGCACCAATTTTGTCAAGAGGAGTGGTCAAAAATATAACCAGAAGCTTGCCAGAAGCCTGTGGATGGCTACCAAAAGCACCTTATTGCAGTGAAACTTGCCAGGGGACATGTAACCAAATATTAACATTGCTGTATGTATACTTTTGACCCAGCAGATTTGGTCACATTTTCAGTAGACCCATAATAAATTCTTACCACAGGTGGACTCTAATTAGGCTGTCGGAACATCTCAAGGATGATCAGTTGAAACACGAACAGAAACTTTTGAACTGCATGCCAAAGGCTGTGAATACATATGTACATGTGATTTGTTTTTGGTTGTCTTTTTTAATAAATTGGCAAAAAGCTCTACAAAAAAAAATATACATACATACATACATACATACATACATACATACATACGGTATATATATATATATATATATATATATATATATATATATATATATATATATATCACGTTGTTATTATGGAATATTGTGTGTAAAATTTTGATGACAAAAATTAATTATTCCATTTTGGAATTAAGCTGTAACAATAAAAGTGAAGCAATGTGAATACTTTCTGGATGCACTGTATGTTTTACTCTACAATTTATTAAACTATTCATTAAAATGTAATGCGCACACACACGCACCTGAGGGAACTGCTCAGACAGCTGCCAGACACACTCCAGGAATTGAGTGAAAATGGGAGACACTTCCTTTGGGTCTCCATTCAACTGGTCACACCTGCAAGTCACAAGCCAGCATTATTAAATTTATAAAGGCAGACTTCTTGATACAGCTTTTGTAAGATTGTGCAAATCCATTAAAATAACACATTATTGCAGATTAACATTATTATTAATCTGATTAAAATGTTTATTGCATTTAAATAAACCATTTGAGAGGAATAATATGGATTAAAAAGAAATTGTATTCATTTGTGATTAATCAAAATCAATCCACTGCAAACCTGTGATTCATTTGATTAAAAACTTCAATGGTTTGACAACACTACTATTTATACAGTATTGACTGGAATATAGGAAAAAAGAGATTTATACAGGCTTCCCTAAGCAGAGCTTTTCCTACTGTCAATCACATACACACACACATACACCGGTGACCCTTTAAGATAGGCAGCCACAACAAGGCCAAGTTAGTAACAAGATCAATTTGGTCCCAATCGCCTCATATTGAGGGTTGTGCTGTATTGGAGTGAATACAGTACGACAGGACAAATAGCAATGACTGTTTCTAACCTGTCTGCAAACTTGTGGCCAAAGGAGATCCAATCTTTCTCTATCAGCACCTAAAAAAAACACAACATGAGGGGAGGCAAGCAGGAAGCAAGGAGCTCCAAGAAAGGGACTTGTACCATGAAGCCCTTGACGGTGCGGTAATAGGGTTCCATGAGCAGGGATCCAAGAGAGCAGACCTGGGCGGTACGGTCCCACCCGTCAGAACAATGAACCAACACGCTGGCACCTTCCACAGTCACCGCCTAGTGGTTGGATGATAGGACAACACCAAAACTCTCAATATATCTTTTACATTTAATACAGAGTAGCAATTCGGTTGTAAAATGTGTACAAATAAACTTAACAGTCCTCTGTGCAGGACGTTACTTGCGCAACATCACCTTTAAGCATTTGTTGCAGGTTGCTGAGTCTGCATTTATTTAACACTGAAATTAGTCCCCCAGTTTTAGCACCATACCTACATACCAACCAAAGCAACCTTTTAATAATGAGACAACTACATTGCTTGGTTACTACGGTCGCTTTCATGAGTGCAGATCCTCTGAACAAGCTCTTTTTCCTTAATGATGGTCTTGACGGTCGTGACCAAAGGATTTTTCTCCCTCTGAGCCTTTTATGTTCATTTTCACTTCCATGGTGATGGGTTTCTTTTCTTTTCTGTGACACACTGCCACCAGAAGAGCCTGCCTTACACCTGGGAGACATTGTGAAGTGCAACAATTTAACTAATAAGTAGTGCTGTCAAATGTTTATTTTTTTTATCAGACTAAGCATACTTTTGAATTCTGATTAATCTGGATTAATCACAGTTTCTGCTAAAGTGTTGCTTGTTTCGTTAACGTTGTTTGTTATTCCACGTACTATTCTTTGTCGATGTAATAGTAGCATCCTGGCTAGCAGCTGCCTCAAAATTACTTTTTCTGAGATCGTACGCTATTTTAAACCTGTTGTTCTTGGATATTTCATCAGTGCGATATGCGATTATATGTATCCTGTATTATTCCACCATTCTCTAATGTGTGCAAAACCAAATTAAAATTAAGTTTTTAAATTAATAAATAGGGCCGCATTCGTATCCACGAAATGTCATAAAACGAGGACCATTCATATAAGATTAATGGAAAGCTGAACTAAGATAAATGCAATAAAAAGATGAGTGTAAGTGGAATATGCCAATACTGGATGTCCATTGTTGGACTTCGGGGCACAAATGATTGTGCTCCATGAACTCTGCCTTGCAACAAGTATGATATCATACACGTTTTTATAACCAATCAGTCCCTCCAGGATTTCATAGAATTTTTGTGTGATTGTTGTGGCCTAAAATACCTGATTTTATGGCAGCATTTTCAAAAAGTTGCGGAAAAAGTTGTTTTAAAGTGTTTTTATTTACATTACCGTATTTTCCGCACCATTAGCCGCACCTAAAAACCACAAATTTACTCAAAAGCTGACAGTGCGGCTTTTAACCCGGTGCGCTTTATATATGGATAAATATTAAGATTCATTTTCATAAAGTTTGGATCTCGCAACTTAGGTAAACAGCCGCCATCTTTTTTCCCAGTAGAACAGGAAGCGCTTCTTCTTCTACGCAAGCAACCGCCAAGGTAAGCACCCGCCCCCATAGAACAGGAAGCGCTTCTTCTTCTACTGTAAGCAACCACCCGCCCCCGGAAGAAGAAGAAAAAACGCGCGGATATCACCGTACGTTTCATTTCCTGTTTACATCTGTAAAGACCACAAAATGGCTCCTACTAAGCGACAAGGATCCGGTTCATGAAAAGACGCAATCTCTCCATCCGCACACGGATTACTACCGTATTTCACAGCAACTGATATTCCTGTGAACCGCACTGTGGAACGGGAGCACGTACGGTGAATATTCGCACCACAGGGAATGAGAAGTCATCCTTCACTGTGGTTCTAGCTTGCCATGCTAACTTCCACCCATGGTGATATTCAAAAGGAAGACCTTGCCAAAAGAGACCTTTCCAGCCGGCGTCATCATAAAAGCTAACTCGAAGGGATGGATGAAGAAAAGATGAGCGAGTGGTTAAGGTAAGTTTAAGTTTACGCGAAGAGGCCGGGTGGCTTTTTTCACGCAGCTCTGTCCATGTTGATATACGTATGTTTGTGATTGCACATTTGCGTACATTTTGGGAGTGAACAGAGTTGTTAGAACGCTGGTTTTTAATATATTATTAAAGTTTGACTGACCTATCTGACTGTTTTTTTGACATTCCTTTAGCGCAGTTAGATGCGGCTTACAACACGGGGCGGCTTATTGGTGGACAAAGTTTTGAAATATGCCGTTCATTGAAGGCGCGGCTTTTAACCCAGGGCGCCTTATGGTGCGGAAAATACGGTACATTCCCTGAGTTTTTATACATTTGTAATAACTGGTTTGTTTTATTGTAAACCCAACCCTAAAAAGCACAGGATTTCAACAAATCAAACCAAATACGCATTTTAAATTTAACATTTTTGAACAATTTGACCAGTCCCCCCAGACTCTTACAGGCCTTTTTTGAAAAGCTTGAATTTGCAGAAATTCTTCCCAAAGTGCAAGGGTTTTTTAGGTGTTTGATGCTATTAAATTGAAAGTGGCATTAATGTGTTGTGATTTTCTCTCTGTAAATATAATGGGGAGATTTGCTGAAAAATTAACTGATGAACAATTATAAACAAAAGACTGAGAAAAACATTTTCACATGATGGCACACAAAATTTGCAAAATTGGCTTATTCAGCTACAACAAAGTACATGTTTTTACTGCAACGAAAATATCTCAGCCTTCACATGAGAAATAAAATCAAAACTTTCTGTTAAAAATAATTTATGTTGAAGTCGAGTAAACAATATCCACTGTAACGATACCAAGTACAAGAGCCGTAGACAGTCGACACCACAATGGTACGTCTATTTTTTTTAATCACAAAATCTTTCGTCTTTGTTTATTGTTTATAAACCAATGAAATATGTCCCTGTACAAAGGAGACCTTTATTATGACCGATTTATGACCCTGTAACTACTTGATATTGAATTGATACCAGAATTTGGAGCATCACCCAAAACGTATGTAAAGTGGCAAACTACAGAAGAATAAGCGATTATTACATTTAAATATGAGTGTAGATAGAACATGTTAAAACAGAAAGTAAGCAGATATTAACAGTAAATGAACAAATGGATTAGTAATCCATCTTTTTTTCTACTGCTTGTCCCTCATAATTTTGACAAAATATTACAATTAGAAATGACAAAATATGTTACTGCATACGTCAGCAGCAAATTAGGAGCCTTTGTACGCTTACTACTAAAATATAAGTTATCTTTTTAAATACCCACATTCTTCTTTGATTGCAATAAGAAACATATGTTTAATGTATCAGAAGATTTTCTGTTAAAATAAAGCAAATAATGAATTGTTTTGAGGTCTCCTATTTTGAAAAGTATCGAAATACATGTTGGTATCAGTACGAAAATATTGGTATCGGGACAACCCTAATGTATATACATATAAACATTGGCTTTATTATTAAATACAACGTTGATCCATCATCCCCTTGTTATGTTTGTTTGATATACAGTACCGTATTGCACTTTTTATTGTGTTCAAAGTGTCCCTCAAAGTGTCTGCGGCTTAATTTGACTCAACACTGGGAACCTCACATGGCTCGGACACGGAAAAGGATTGACAGATTGATATCTCTTAAATTGATAAATTTAACTAGTGCTTCATAAATCATTTAATGAGTGTAACTAATAAACATGTATGAAATCTGGACCACATGGGGTACCCGAACTTTACATATACAGACAGTTTCCTCACGGTTGCTTTTAATAATGCACAGATGTTAAAAGTGCAATTTCTATGTTGATAATGTGAATTTATTTGAAAAAAAGAACAAAAGTTATGGCGAGTAGAAAACATTCTTTTTATTATAATAATCTTCCCCAAAATACGCGTTGAGGCTATAAAGTGTGTTTTATCCAATTACTCGATTAATAGAACAAAATAATCGATAGAATACTCTATTACTAAAATAATTGATAGTTGCAGCCCTATCAAATATAGACTTTGTTCGAGACTCAGACCCATTATTCATATTTACATTGTTTTTTATGGAGAAATTCCACTGTGTTAGTTTTGACGTGTACCTTAGCCAGAAAGATAGCAGCATCCACAATAGCCTTGATGTGCCTCAACCAGCCACAGCTCTCCAGTCCTATCAGGAAGTCGCTCATGGTGAGAGACCTGTTTCCGGTAACTGAAGGCATACAAACAACATTAATGAGGCAGAACAATGAAATCTATTGTGTGAAGCAGCAACGTGTCAAAGTCCAACCTTCCAGCAGCTTCTGCAAGCTGGTCCTCATCACGTGGATGTTCTCGATGCCCACAAACTGGAAGCGGATGTTGGAGTAGTTGTCCTCGTTCTCGTACCCTTTGCCCGCCGCTCGGTTGGCGAGCGCGTTCAGCTGAAGAGATGAGGAGGTAAAGTGGTGTTTAAAAGAATAAAATAGTGGCTTTTAAAAGAATGCTCTTACTTTTGGCCTGGTGTCCATGACGTAAACAAATCGGCTGTTGTGGTTGGCCTTGCTGATGGCCTGAAGCATGCTCTCATCTTCTAAGCACCGTGCACTGAAGCCAGAGAGAGGCTGGCTGCACCGACACACTGCCGCCTGTCAACATTTCTACACTTTACAAACAGCGACTTTATGGCGGTGGACAAAACGTACCTTCTTCTCTTGGTAGAAGTAAGTGAGCACGGGGAAGCGTCCTTTGCTCCTGAACTTGGAACTGCCCACAATGATGGGCTTACTGGCCGTGATGGGAACATACAGGTCGCGTGGATACGTCTCACAAATCTGTGGATCAAATAAAAAAAAAAGTAGAAGCTTGCATGAGACTAATGGTTTAATGTGTTCAGTTGCATGCACTTTTCTGTGTGTAGCTCTGCCCAATAAAGGGTGCAAAAAAGTGGTACTAATTGGTCATTGGTACCATACACCAGTGGTCCACAACCTTTTTGAGACGTTTTTGAGTCTTGCAGACCTCCGGAGTCTCATTTTAGGGTTGAATGTGTCTTCTACTATTATTTCTATTATGTCAATGGTAAAGCTTCACTGCCCCCTTTTGGACAAAAAGGAATAACACCTTCTGGTAAATTGAATTTGCTTGCAATTCCTTTCCAAATACAGTGTAGCATTTTATTTTCATGCCATCCCAATTGTTAGTACTTTTACGATATAGACAATATTTGATATAATACTATACATTTGTCCGACAAATGGTGATAATGCATGTTGATGAGACATTCGAGCTGTTTCCAGCAAATTTGACAGCGACAACATTGAAAAGTTGTTTCTAAATCACAAAAAAAAACTGTTTTTTCACATGTATCATTATCACTGGAGAACTAGACGATGAGGACTAGCTACACGACATGCTATAGGAGGATATAAAAAAGCAAAGCTAAGGTAGAGCTCTTGAACGTAAACAAGAGTGGGAAAATCGATACAAATATTAATAGTAATGATACCAAGTATGTTATCAGTTGAGGGTCGATAATATAGTGACTAGATTGATCTTTTCTGATTAGCACAATATTGTTTTTTGTATTGTGTTGGCCCTGCGATGAGGTGGCGACTTGTCCAGGGTGTACCCCGCCTTCCGCCCGATTGTAGCTGAGATAGGCTCCAGCGCCCCCCGCGACCCCAAAAGGGAATAAGCGGTAGAAAATGGATGGATGGATGGGTATTATTTACAAACTCTGGAAATATCAGCCAATAGTATTTTTTGTCTATGTTTAGTCATTTTGCACGATTGACTTTATTTGGCTTGAAATATTGTATGTAATAAAAGGAAAAGGGGAAATCATTTTGAATAATTAATATTGTTACACCACAATCCTGTGTTTTAGCCTGATTATAATTGTGATCTATTTTTATTTAACTAATAAACTAAAAAAAAAAAGAAATGTGAGCGTTGCTGGGGTTTTTTTCTGTACACACTATTATATTAATTTGTCTATGCTCTATAAAAAATAAAAATTTGAATTAAATGAATCATTCATCGATCTTGAACATTTTAAGTTTCATTATAAGCATTGGCATGGCCCTTGTAACTACTTGGTATTGGATTGATACCCAAATGTATAGTATCGCCCAAAACTAATGTAAAGTATCCAAATAACAGCAGAATAAATGTTTATTACTTTTTTTTTTTTTTTTTTTGTGTCCTGTCCAGCTTCTCAGGCAAATCATATAGTTGATGTAGATGCCCATATCGGCTGTTCAGATTTACTTTACAAAAGAGAAGTGTAGGATACTTCTCTTGTTGCCTTATTTGTATTTTACTTTATTAAATGTATTTATATTATCATTTAGTGCAGCCGGGCCGGAGCAGGAGGGGATAGAAAGAGAAAAAAAAAGAAGACAGAGGGGGAAATTGTGGGGACAAGAGGGGGATTAGACAGAGAGACAAAAACAACAACAGCAAACAACAACAACAACAACAATAGAGCAACATCAGCAAATATGACATGTACAAATATGATGGTAAAAGTAATAGCAAATAAGCAGTTAGCGAAAAATAAAAAATAATACAGAAATGACAATGAGCATTATTACACTACAAATGGATCAATACAAATACCAATAGAAATAGCGCTATTGATAATGAACAATACCAATAATTTACCTTTATGATCAACAATACAGTTGTTTAAATGCAACAATATCGTAATGATAACTTGAGATACGAAAGAATGCAGAAAAGTGGAGGGGGAGAAAGAGAAGCAACCTACATTAACCTTGTAGATTGTTATAGTCACAATAGGTTAAGCTTTGTCAGTGTGCCATGTGTTACACCCAGTTTACCCTAGGGCAACAACGTTAATATATGTTTGATGAAACGTGATTATGTGCATGAGTGTAAGTATGCATATGTACTTGTATATGTACAGAATGTGTATATGTGTTTGTACAATGAATGTATATGTACAGCATGTGTATATGTGTTTGTACAGTGAATGTATATGTACAGTATGTGTATGTGTATGTTTGTATATTGAATGTGCGTGTGGATGTACGAACATTAGGTAGGTAAATATGTACTGTATTTGTGTATGTATGTGGGAGCGTAGGTACCTATGTATGTATGTGAGCATATGTGAATTTGCATGTACAATACATTCGACTCCCAGAGTGCGTGGGAGCCAGAGCACGGCCCCATCACCCCCGAGAGCCCAACCCACAAACAGGAGGCGTGGTGCCCAGGGAACCAGGGACCACCGCCCCCACGCAGCCAAGCCGGCCAGCGACAGGAACCCCAGAGCCCGACCCACCGTACCGCCCACAAGGGCCAGCAGCAGGCCGCAGACAGACGCACCCGGCAGAGGACAAGGCACGAGAAAAGCAGGGGACAGCCAGACCCCAAGCCAGCGAGAGACCACACCCCACACGGGCAGAAAGGCGAGACGCCCCGCCCGAGGGACCCAGAGACTCCCCGCAACCGGACGGGAAGACCGCCCCCGCCCCACCGGCAACCGGGCCCCCACGAGCCCACCCCCCACCCCCGGAGAGCGCGGCGAGGCCAGCCCCCGGCCACCCCACCCAAATCGGCCGCCGCAGGACCACCCAGGCACAGGGCCACGGGAACCACCCACCCCACCCGCAGGGACCCCAACGATGGAGATGGAACAACCAGCAACCGCCCCGCCGAGCCCCCCCCCTGAGGGAGGGGAAAAATTAAAAAATAATATTAATAAAATATATTAAAAAATAAATAAATTAATAAATTAATTAATTAATTAATTTTAAAAAATTTAAAAAAGATCACAGACATGCTGACAAACAAGGTCACTACCCCAGCAACTGGCCGACTCGCAGCACCTCGGAATACCTTGCAGCACCAAGCTACCACAATAGACGCAGGGACTAGGCCCAACAGGCCCCAACCAAGACGGGCACCCGGAAGGGATGGACAGCGGGACCCAGGAGCTCCAGACACGCAGTTCGGATGCAGTAGCCCGAGGCGTCGACCCCCGTCTGACAGGCAGGCCCAGAGCGTACCCCCAGAAATATACATACATACATACATATATACATACACATACACACATACATGTATACATACCCACACATACACATATATACATATACATACACATATGTACACATACACATATATAAACATACATACATACACACACATATACATACATATACACAGTTCGTCAGCCCCGACAGCCATCACGCGCGCGCTGCCACCAGTCACAACATCAGCCACACCCCTGCACCAGACCCAGCAGCCACGGGCGCCCACACCACAAACAAACGGCAGCAGAAACAGCAGCCGCAATAACCCCAGACAGCCAGCACCAGCCAATCAAATCAAAGCGATCAAAAAAAAACTGCGACCAGCAACCACACGCCACCAGGACCACGGAGACCAGCCGGCGCCAACCCGCCAGTCAGCCCAAACGCCAACACGCAAACAAGAGACACCAACAACCCCCCCAACCAAAAGGCCCCCCACCCCAACCCAAACCCGCACAAACACACCACCGCCCAAACAACCGAGACACAGCATCCAGACCAGACACGGGGGCTGCGCCGCCACCACATCAAGTCACCAACAGAGACCCCACAGCGCAAGGTCGGGCCACACGGGCACGGACCCCACCCAACAGGAAGTGAGACCCGCGCGACGCCACACACAAATAAATAATAAGATTTAAAAAAAATAAAAATAAAAAAATAAAAAAATAAAATAAAATAAAAATAAGTAAATAATAAAAATAAAAATAATAAATACATAAAAAATAAAAAATATATATAACAATAATAAATGAATAAAAGCCTGGCAGGCCACCAGACCGCAGTCCCCGCCGGCCGACGAGGCAATGAGGGGTGCGCCGAACCCCAAACCCCCCATGCATGTGTACAAGGCCTCCCAGAGTGTCTACTGTGTAGTTAAAATTAGGAGGTCAGCCGTTACAGCCGACCTCCAGTCCCTATTGATGTGTGTACTGTAGCGTGAGTGAGATATGTATGCTTGTGGGAACTAATAATGCGATTAAAATTGGGGGACATCAAGGTCATGGTGGGTCCCAACCAAACCAAGCCCCCCAAATCCTAAGTGTCTAATATGCAGCTAAGATTGAGGGATGGACGAGCAGGGGACAAGACAGGAGGACTGGAGCCCCATTGGAGGCATCCTCAACCCCCCGCCATGCCTCCCCGCAGGACAATCCCCAAAGTCCTATATATGTGTGACTGTGTGCGCTATAAGTAGGAGGAGTAGAGGGCCCGGACAACCCCCCAGTCCACGCGGCCGACAACCAGGAACTACGGCCAGGAGGCCGCCACCCCCCGCCACAGCCCGTGACCCACACCAGACCACTTTAACGTGACGCCACGCGAGCCCTCCCCCCGCCAAACAAAGCCAGCCCCTGCCCGCCCCAACCCAACCCTGCAGAGCCCATACCGGCAACCAAACGCAGAAAAACTGCTCAGCCCCCACGCCCAATGCAAACACCGCATCCCGGCCATCCACACAGCAACGTGCCCATACGAGTCCCGGCCAGGGGAAGGAGCCCCCCAACGGGGGAAGAAGCCAATGCATCCCGTCCGCCCGCCAGCCCCCAAACCAGCCGGCAAGCCAACGCCAGCCAGCCCCACAACCCCACAAGCGCACAGACACCAGCCACAGTCCCCCAACCACTCCAACCCAACACAGCGATGCCAACCGCTGGTATCACCGCAGCAACCATCACCACCACCGCCCGTCCGCAGCGTAAACACCCGCGGCCGCCGAAACCAAAACAAAAAAGCGACCGACCCCGTAAACCACAACAACGCACACCCCCGGCTACCACCGAGGCCACCAACCCACCTACCCCAACTCATCCACAGCCAGGCCAATTGAGCCACCGGACATCCACACCCATGCACACACCTACACATTCATATACACATACATACACACATACATATATGCATATACATATACATACACATACACACATATACACACGCATGCATATACATATAAACATACACATCCACACATATATACACATTAATACACCCACACACATATACATAAGCCCACATATACACAAACACATACATACACAACACACACAAAAAATAAAAAAATAAAAATAAAAAATAAAAAAAAATAGAAAGAAAAGAAAAAAATATGTGTGGTACTAATTGGTCATTGGTACCATACACCAGTGGTCCACAACCTTTTTGAGACGTTTTTGAGTCTTGCAGACCTCCGGAGTCTCATTTTAGGGTTGAATGTGTCTTCTACTATTATTTCTATTATGTCAATGGTAAAGCTTCACTGCCCCCTTTTGGACAAAAAGGAATAACACCTTCTGGTAAATTGAATTTGCTTGCAATTCCTTTCCAAATACAGTGTAGCATTTTATTTTCATGCCATCCCAATTGTTAGTACTTTTACGATATAGACAATATTTGATATAATACTATACATTTGTCCGACAAATGGTGATAATGCATGTTGATGAGACATTCGAGCTGTTTCCAGCAAATTTGACAGCGACAACATTGAAAAGTTGTTTCTAAATCACAAAAAAAAACTGTTTTTTCACATGTATCATTATCACTGGAGAACTAGACGATGAGGACTAGCTACACGACATGCTATAGGAGGATATAAAAAAGCAAAGCTAAGGTAGAGCTCTTGAACGTAAACAAGAGTGGGAAAATCGATACAAATATTAATAGTAATGATACCAAGTATGTTATCAGTTGAGGGTCGATAATATAGTGACTAGATTGATCTTTTCTGATTAGCACAATATTGTTTTTTGTATTGTGTTGGCCCTGCGATGAGGTGGCGACTTGTCCAGGGTGTACCCCGCCTTCCGCCCGATTGTAGCTGAGATAGGCTCCAGCGCCCCCCGCGACCCCAAAAGGGAATAAGCGGTAGAAAATGGATGGATGGATGGGTATTATTTACAAACTCTGGAAATATCAGCCAATAGTATTTTTTGTCTATGTTTAGTCATTTTGCACGATTGACTTTATTTGGCTTGAAATATTGTATGTAATAAAAGGAAAAGGGGAAATCATTTTGAATAATTAATATTGTTACACCACAATCCTGTGTTTTAGCCTGATTATAATTGTGATCTATTTTTATTTAACTAATAAACTAAAAAAAAAGAAATGTGAGCGTTGCTGTTTTTTTTTCTGTACACACTATTATATTAATTTGTCTATGCTCTATAAAAAATAAAAATTTGAATTAAATGAATCATTCATCGATCTTGAACATTTTAAGTTTCATTATAAGCATTGGCATGGCCCTTGTAACTACTTGGTATTGGATTGATACCCAAATGTATAGTATCGCCCAAAACTAATGTAAAGTATCCAAATAACAGCAGAATAAATGTTTATTACTTTTTACCAGAAGTGTACATGTGAAACTCCAGACATGTGAATATTGTGCAAAAGCTCATTCATTTCAGCAAAGTGAGATATGTCAAGCCTTTTTCTTAATATACAATTTGGATGATCATGCCTTACAGTTTTTGAAAACCCCACATTTTTGGGGATTTTCAATTTAACATTTTCATAAGCTCCAAGCCATAATTAATAAAATTATATCAAAAGAAGGCTTAAAATACATTGCGTTGCATGTTTTGAGCCCATGTCATTTGTTAGTTTCACCTTGTAAATCTAATTGCTGGAACAAACAAGCCTTAGTACGATATGAGACGATTACAATTTTTTGAGTTTCACTTGTAGGTAGAACCCTGTAGTAATCAACTATTAACAGTGAATTAACAAGTATTATTAATAGTTTTGAGAAAATAATACAACTGGAACTGACGCAATATGTTACTGCATAGGTCAGCAGCTAAATTAAGAGCTTTTGCAATCCGTTTTGAAATGGTTCCATTATCATTTAAATGCAAAATAATATATGGTAATATATATTGCTACTGCAGCAGGCTGCAATATATAATCACAGTATAGATTTTACGCTATTTCATCCTTCCCTAAATGCAAAACATTATCCACCTTGTAGTCTCGGTTGACGTCGGTGAGTTGCCATTGGTCACAGGGGACGCCCATCCTCTCAAACTCCGCCCCCAGGTCAATAAGCTGCCACCCTTCCTCCCGCTGCTGGTCATTCTGTTTAGGGTTGTAGGAGAAGGCGTAGAGCTCATCGTACGACTCTGCACACAAAGAAGGATGAAGTCAAAAAGACGGAGTGTGTGTACATGGTCGGACACGGTGAAACCCACCAGGCCGCAGAAGGCGCAAGAGCGAGCTGTAGACGTCGTGGCAGTCGCGTTCTCGCTGCACCACGAAGTGAACCACTCGGAAGTTACGACACTGAATGACCAATGGACATCCCGTGGTGGTGAGGGAGAGCTTCTCCACAGAAGCGATGTGGTGGTGCAAAATCTGCCGAGAAGACAGGAAGTTCGTACAAATCATGTGAAGAGGAAATGCAATTTAAGCATTTTTTTTTTACACTCACATGTGATTCTGGTTTTGACCTAGCACATTTTTATATGTGGATGTTTTATTGCAATAAAGTACGTGTCCAATATGTACTCGTACACATCTTCCAGATGTACAATAGTGCAACAAGAAAGTTATACATTTTTTTCATGATTTTTTTTATTTTACTTGTGTACATTTGTTGGTGGAATAGCTTTTTAGTGAACTATGTTACACCTTTCTATAATTAAAATAAATGTTTTATTGCACTCATGCACATCTATATGTATAAGTTTTTATTGCACTCTTTTTATATTTATAATGACAGTTTTATCTATCCTTATTCGTCAAAAAGTTTGTTTTACTACACTATTTTTTAAATATATTTATGATGGATTTTTATAGCACTGTAGTACATTTTCTATATGTATAGTAGCTTTTTTTTTTATTACATTATTGTGTATTTTTTAGGTTTATAATGGGTGTTTGATTGCACTCATGAATACATTATACACATAGAATACCTTTTTTTTTTAACTACCAGTATTGAAATGTTCTGTACATCTATCATCATGGGGTATCAGGGTTGTTTGCAGGCATCGATAATCATGGCTCTCCAGTCTTCTCTGTCGTCCGCTCTATGTATGAGTTCTAGATTATTGATATTTCTGATAACATTTCTTAGGTTGTTGATATATGTTGTTCGTTTTCAACCTGTAGCTTTCTTTCCTACTAGTTTTCCTGTTAACATCAATTTTTCTAAGCTGTCTTCTTTAATGATATGTCCGAGGAATTTCAGGTGCCTATTTTGAATCGTTGCAATTAGAGATCTTCTTGTTTTTGCCCTCGCCAATACCCCTTCATTACTTTTCTTTTCAGTCCATGACTTGCGGAGTATTTTTCTGAAGAACCACATTTCAGTTGCCTTTAATTTTCTCAGTTGTTGATTGTTTAAAGTCTGGCATTCACAGCCGTAAAGTAGGACAGACCATAAATACGTTTTGAGGACTCTTAGTTTGGTGTCAATTGAGTTGTTTCAAATATAAGACTCGGTTTGTTGAAGCTGTCTTTTGACATGGCAATCCATTTGTTTATCTCTTTTTCACACCTACCATCAGATGTTACTGTGACACCCAGGTATTTCAATTGATCCACTTGTTTTATATTCTTGGTATTGCATGTGATGTTACATGCAGGTGGATGTGGTTTCTTGGAAACTGTCATGCATTCGGTTTTGTTGAGGTTTAGAGCGAGTCTGTTTGCTTCACTGTGGGCTACTACTGTGTTCAGGATGTTCTGTCGTTTTTCTTCTGGTCTGCCACTAGCACAGTGGCATCTGCATATCTGAGGTTGTACATCTATAATTAATGTTTTATTACACTTGTGTACATCCTTGTGATCAGTAGCTCTTTTATTGCTCTATTGTACATCTTATATGTATAATCGACATTTTACTACAATTTTGTACTAATCTATAGGTATAATAAAAAATGTACTGCACTATTGCACATGTTTTATATCTATAAGGAATGTTGTATTGCATTTGTGTACATCCTTACATGTAGATTTGCTTTTTAATTGAACTATTGTGCTCTGTACTCTTTTAATGTCCAGTGTGTTCTTTGAGGTTTCCCTCTGCAACGAAACCACATAATTTCCCCGTTGTGGGATGAATAGTTTATCGTATCTTATTTGTTGTACTTATGAAGGATGTTTTATTGCACTCGCTTATGTCTTCTATACAGTATGTATAGTATATTTTTATTGCACTATTGTACACTTTTTTACATTTATAAAGGACATAGTGTAAGACGTAAATAGTTTTTTTTATTACTCTCTTGTTCAGTTCACAATGGTTAATTTTTAAATTTCATTCATAAAAAATCAAACAAAGGAATGAAATAAAAATAAATGAATCAACATAACATTAAAGTAAAATATGAATGAAAAGGAGCAAAAAGAAGTTAAAAACGTATATCTGCCCCCTATTTTCACAAATACAAACAAAACCTTCAATGTTGGCAACTACAAAGCCATATTTTCATTTAACAACAATTAAATCAATAATGAAGACATCATTCTACTCAGTCATATATTTTCATCATCACGGTTTTTTAATTTTTTGAATACAGAAAGAGATTTACATTGTTTTATTCTACTTTCAAGTTTGTTCCATAAACTAACACCTCTGCTTGAAATAGTTATTTCCATTATCACTGTTCTAAATGTAGATGTATTAAAGATCGCAGTTCCTTTCAGATTATAATTACCTTCTCTTTTTACAAATCTGTTTTGGATGTTGTTTGGTAGAATTGTTGTATGTGCTATGCATGATTTTTAGGGTATTATACTCTGCCATTTCATGAAATTTTAATAAGTTTAACTGATTCTTACGGCTCTTTTCCGCAGAAGGAAGATTGGATTGGACATCGACATGTAGAATAGCATTTTTAGTACACTATTTTAAATGTTTTAATATTTATCATGGTTGTTTCACTGCACTGGTGTACATTTTCTTTACAATATTGCTTTTCAAAGCAATATTGTACATTTTCTATATGTACAATATCTTCTATATTGCACACTTTCACATCCCTATTAGTGTAATAGTGTTTTACTGCACTATTTTACATTTTTCTATGATTAATAGCTATTTCATCACACACTTTTTATTTACATTCGTATATGTATAATAGCTTTTTAATAATAGCCTTCTTATTGCTTTTTTTTTTACATTTGTATATGTAGATTATTATTGCATTCTTAGAGTGCTTTTTACTGGTGCCTGTAAATAAAATGCAATAAAGTTCATTATTTTATATGTAATGAAGTAGTGCATTAAAAAAACGGATTGTATTCTAGCCATGACTTGTTTTTTAATCCAAAATGACAACAAAAAATGACTTGTATATGCACAAAAACGCCACGTAACATGGATCCACTCACCCAAATCTCTTGCCCGGCAGACGTTGAGCTGTTGGATCCGCTCTCCACAAAGATAAGGTGCGTGGCTGTGAGGTACAGTGTGCCGTTGGTGGATTTGTTGTTGAAGCGATCCAACAGCCGCACCTGCTCCACCTGCAAGCACACATCCAAAAACAGTCAAGGGCGGGCACAGAAACGAAAAAGACCTGATAAGTAATGTTGTGCATGGCGATGCCAGCTGCAGCGCTGCTAATCCTCACCACCTGCTGGCGTTTGCCATGCGCTGCCATAATACAGTCGTCAGAATGCAAAGACATTGATTATAATGATTATCAATTAGTAAAGTGCACCACTTTATCGTAACTCATTCTCTGTATGATTGATTGTTTTTGTTTAGTCACTGGCAAATTAGAAAAAAAGAGTGTTTAAAAGGGAAAAAAGGACTCTTCGTCCTCCTATCCAGGAAACCACAAAAAGCCGCTGCCTGACCAGGGCTCAGAAAATCTGTATAGACTACTCCCAACCCCACCAAGGACTGTTTTCACTGCTGGACTCTAGAAAGAGGTTCCGCAGCCTCTGTAGCAGAACCTCCAGGCTCTGCAACAGTTTCTTCCCTCAGGCCACAAGACTCTTGAACGCATCATAATAATCCCCCTCAATTCCCACCAAAAACGGATTAACTCGCTGGAATATAAAGACAATATAACATACATCCATAAACATGGACGTATATACAAAAGTGCAATATATTTATCTGTACAGAAATCTATTTATTTATATCTGCACCTTATTGCTCTTTTATCCAGCACTACAACAAGCTAATGCAACAACATTTCGTTCTTATCTGTACTGTAAAGTTCAGATTTGAATGACAATAAAAGGAAATCTAAGTCAGTCTAAGTCTAAGTTAACTTGACTGATTGTCCAAAGTGTTGCAAAACATTAAGTTTAAGCAGACCTTATGTGCATTGTGATCTGAGGAGAATTGCTAATGAGGGGAGTGATGTTTTAGGCATATTTTACCACATCATTTGTGTTGAACTCTAATTTCCACAAGTTTTGGGGTTTTCAACTTTTAACATTCCTCTTTTATCTGACTAACTGAAGTCATTTGGTGTTGTTTTGCAGCTAAGAATGAGGGTAAAATTGGAGATACTTGAGTTTTACTGAAGAGCAATGCAGTTTCTGTCCAATTTTACTATGCACCAGTTGAATGTTTACCCATGTCACATGCTCTTTTTTTTCAAACACTGGTTATGACCCACTAGCTGTAAGGATATAGCCGGATTTTGCACCTAATGCTAATGCACAGTTCATAGTATTCACATTCTCCTTGGCAGTCACTAGCACGCTGCTCTACGGTTAAAAGGATGTTGTTGCTTTTTGTCACTTCAAACTCTGCAATTTGATCATTTGCAAAAATTATTGTTGACTCAGACATACTTTTGTTTCCTCTTTCCTGTCCTTGTCAGATACTTGACAGCATGTGGGTGAAATACAGGAAGTCGATGGGAGAGCAAGTAAGAGCGGAATAGACCATAATATGTATAATGTTCATTGTTTGGGTGCAATGTAAACATTTTTTTTTTTATTACATTTTGCAATCACACAAATGAAATGCTGTGAATAGCACCACCCGTTGGCTCCTTTCCAATCTGTAGCTCTTCTTTTTGATCTTCATTAAGTGACTTAGTCTGAGGTGACTGACTTGCACAATCCAAATCTGTATGAGCCCTTCAGTTTGCTTTGTATTTCCAGTGCAGTATTGATTGGCAGCTATATATTTGAAAATGTGTTTTGGGGCCTTTAAGAGAACGCAAAAACATCCACGCCGCATTTCGAGGTAATCTTTCACCAAGAATGCATGAAATGAAATGTGCAAGCTTTGATAACTGGAAATAGACATAGAAAAGGGCAAAACATTAAACAGCTCACGGACTTGTCACGTCTCTTAGGACACCTGCACGCCAGGATGCATTCACTCCATATAATGCATAGTGAGCATACACAATTATTGACCATTGTTATAGATTAATCGGCCTTACAACGTGAGGCCGAGCCGCTTGTCTTGCCTCCCATCCGCTGCAATTAGCAAGAAATGTTAGCTACCTTTGGGGTTCGGATATGTTCCATGTCTCCCCGGTCGTAACAGATGTTGTCAGCGACACCAGAGTTCACACGATGCCTTCCGTGTATAGCTCTATCATTGATTAAGTGGTAATTAAAAGCGCAACACAAACAAACGGTACGATGTCGACCGCATTCGATGCGTGTTTACTGTTTATTGTCAATTACTTTGCTCCCGCATCCGCGTAAAGCCTTCGATAATGATGGCAACGCCTTAGGTTCACGGGGTTTTCAAAATAAGAGCCAAAGCCGAGACCCCATGCAGGCTAAAACCATTTAATCCAGTGATACATTAGTCCAAAATTCATGTTTTAGAAAGAGTTGAATTAAACAGTAGCTGTTTTTTAGTTGTGTCATATTATATTGTGGCTCGTTGTTTATATAGTTTTATTTTGAAATTGATTTGAACGCTTATTGTGGAACTATGAACTTTCACTATACGTTAACAGGCATAAGGGGTGCATGCTGGGTAATGTAGTCGATTTTATTTTACCCATAATGCAACTGCGCTTACTTGTCCTGCAGGCGGGGAATAAGAAAAACTGCTCCATGCGTGGATTTGTCCTTTGAATTTTGTCAAGTTCTGACGGCTAAAAAGAAGACCGTTACCTGGGGCATACATATGAAAGTAGCAGGACGTTGGTCCCGTTGGATTTAAAAGCTGGTGTCTCCGGGACAGATATTTTTTCAGTTAGAATGGTGCAGCTCAGGCCCTCACGCGGACATTTTGGCGCAGCTAGCGAGTGAGATGCTAACGGTTATGCTGCGTTGACTCTCATGGTGTGGCTAAAGTCCAGAGTTCTACGGCGTTTAATGATTAAATTACAATGTCTGGATTTAATTTTGGGACGGGGACGCTTGGTTCCACCAACGCGGGAGGAGGGTTTGCATTCGGAACAGCAACCAGGTAATAATAATGGAGCACATTAGCTAACGTTAGCATAGCCTAAGTCGACAACATTCACTCAACTACTTGACCTATTGATGAGCTTGACGTCATTGTGTGTCATGGTTTGACTTAGTTATTTCTGCATTAGGATTTGTTTTGATCACGTAAATTGTGTTGTGTTAATGAAATATATTTCGTCATCTAAATGGCTGACATGCTGTTCTTTCAGTGCACCCGCGGCAAATACCGGCGGCTTCTCTTTTGGAAATGCTTTGGGTGCAGCCGCTGCGACCCCTGCCTCTACCTCCAGCACCACTGCATCTCTTGGCTTAGGAGGTGGCCTGTTTGGTCAGAAACCCACTGGGGGGTTTTCTTTCAACACACCCGCACCAGGTAACCAAGATCAGAACATACAATTGAATTGTGTGTGTTAAAATGCCACATGAAGCTCATGTTCTTTATGTGCAGGTGCTGCTGCGGCACCCACTGCTGGCTTAACATTAGGTAATATGCATTTTCATAAGCTAATGACAACATTATAAATGGTCTTTTAGGTTTAATTCAATCACGTGACTTTTTCTGACCTGCTTACTCCCGGTGAACGAAGAGGTGATCAACCAAACCAACACGGCTACCGTGCAGCAAGTAGTGTGCAAACTATCTGACTACGCAAGGGCCTAGATATTACCGCTAAAAGCAGATACGAGCAAAAGATCTAGCTATGCAATATGATCTATCCTCAAGGATCTTTTGTTGGTTGCGTTCACAGTAGGGATGTCCCGATCCAGGTTTTTGCACTTCCGATCCGATACCGATATTGTTTTTTGCATTTCCGATCCGATACCGATACTGACCGATACTGGCCTATCCGAGCATGTATTAAAGTTTAAAGTTATTTAGCCTACTTAGAATCATGTTGAAAAGGGTTTTAGTACTCTTGATAACAACTAGCCAGCTGAATTAGGGGAGTTTGAATAATACACAATGGTTGGTAACAAGAAACTGACCTGTTTATTCAAGGATAAACACAAAATAGACAAAATTATACATGACAAACAGAAATGGCATCATTGAACTAGGGCTGGGCGATATGGCCTTTTTTTAATATTGCGATATTTTAAGGCCATATTGCGATACACAATATATATGTGGATATTTTGCCTTAGCCTTGAATGAACACTTGATGCATATAATCACAGCAGTATGATGATTCTATGTGTTTTGATTGATTGATTGAGACTTTTATTAGTAGGTTGCACAGTGAAGTACATATTCCGTACAATTGACCACTAAATGGTAACACCCCAATAAGTTTTTCAACTTGTTTGAGTCGGGGTCCACCTAAATTGATTTATGATACAGATATATACTTTCAGATATATACTATCATCATAATACAGTCATCACACAAGATAATCACATTGAATTATTTACATTATTTATAATCCAGGGTGTGGAGGGGGGCGCCGGATGTAAGTGTCAAAAAGACAGCCAAAACAGTTTGATATGCGCGCACCTTAGAGGGAGCGTTGCTCGCACGGCTGCGCTAGCATCACAGCTAACGTTAGCCATGCTGCTACCTCGCTCTCTGCTGGGAGAGGACGTACACGTATGTGACGTATGACGTGACAGTATGTGACGTATGTCGTGACAGTATGTGATGTGTGTAAGAAGGTGCGTTTGCTGTCTGTGAGAGGGAGACACAGGAAAGTGTGAGAAGAGCCTGTCGTGTAATGCCAGCAGCTAAAAGCAACTGCGTGAGAATTGTGGATGTGTTGAAGGTGTGCTGGAAAATGCGGAATGGAAATTACGGAGCAGCAGAAAAGTGGAATGTATTATTTAAATCAGTGCGTTGGAAAACATGGACCGGAGTTTTTTTTTTAAACTGGATCTGGATCGGCATTTTCCCATGCCTTGCCGATACGCAATTTTTGGCAAATATCGGCAGCCGATCCGATCCAAATATCAGATCGGGACATCCCTAGTTCACAGACATCTCAAACTATCTCGTGCTCAAAATCTCATTATACACTGCAAAATAGATGAAAACTTGGAAATGCTTGGATGCCTACAATTTACTGGTGTGTGGCGGTGTCAAGGAAATTGGTATTAAGATTATCAGAATCAGCTTTATTGTCATTACGCAGGGTAACGAGATTGAGGCCATTCCATACAGTGCGATGTGTGCATGCAAGAAAACAATGTGTAAATATATAAAAATGTAGAAGTGCAAAGAAAGGTGTGGAAGAGAACAGTGTACACTCTATACTCTCTGTACAATGTACACTCTATACACTCTGTGCAAAATGTACACCCTATACACTATGTACAAATGTACACTCTATACAGTGTGTGAAATGAATATATACATGAATTATACCAGATAAATCATGCATCGTTTTTGTTTGGGTAATGTTGCTCTTCACGATTTAATTTTGCGGCTTGCGAGTACAAGTCCTTGTAAACAAACTGAGAGTAGCACTCGATAGCCTTTACTCACTGTTGTTCATTGTCACATTATGTTAACCACTCAAAAATATAATCGGAGACACCACTGAAGACCTGGCTGGTTGTGAAAGACGTAGAAGTGATCAAAGCTCAATGTAACTCCATGGCCAGGTACGTTTCGGCCTTGTTGTTGCACACGTCGTTACGAGTATGCGTAGTTTTCCTCATCTTTATCAAAATATAACTATGGATCTCAACGTGGTTTATGTGTTGAAAGCTAAATGTAAGATTGGTGTCTTTGGTAAAAACGTAACTCTTAGGTTTTGCTCACATTTTGCTTTCTTGGTGGTTTACAAAACATGCGTAGCAAAAATGCTTTTTAAGAACTCTGAAACATGCTTAAATACAAATATCAAGATAATCCTTACAATGGAAATACTAAATGTTAAAAGTATATCAAACAAACATTTAACAAGGTAATCACTACAAACTTGTGCATTTCTCGTTATCGCGTCGTAAAATCTTGCACTCTTTTGTCCTTCTTGGTTACCTCTCAAGCAACTCTGAAGAAATGTTTATCCTTTTCACGATTTGAACGGTTCCAACACCCTAAAACAACGCAAGCATAGGGCATTTTTCTTGGAAAAAGGCAAACAGCTGCCCAGAACGAATTTGACAACTGACGCTCCCTTGACCACTACGTCGAGTCTTGCATATTTAATGAGCCAAAACTGATGTCACCTGAATAAACCTACACCTATTGCTTGTTTCAGGTGCCCCAGGTTCTACGACAACAGCCCCTGCTGGCTTTAGCATGTCCTTCAACAAACCCACCGGTTCTGCTGCGCCCTTTTCTCTCAACGCAGCGGCCGCCACATCCACGTCAGTCCCCACGGGAGCAGGTTTAACATTTAGCTCCGTTTTGACGTCGACTGCGCCACAGCAGCCCGCCGCAACAAGCTTCATGCTGGGTCTCGGTGGCACGACAACCACGACTGCTGCTGCGACAGTGCCGTCACTGGGCGGGAGTCTTTTTTCTAGCACTGCGGTTACAGGTTAGTTAAAAGCTTTTAATTCAACAATGAATGCAATATATGTGATTTATAACATTATTTTCTATCTTCTGTTGGTGGAGGGTTGACATTAGGTTCTTTATTAAACACGTCAACAGCAGCCTCTGCACCCAGTATTGGCTTGGGTGGGGTGGACTTCAATACGTCATCTGAGAAAAAGAATGACACATCTGGAACCAATGCCCAGTAAGTCATGGTGACCATTGCACACTTTATTTTTGAATTGGTATCTTAACAAAATATAACTTTATTGTAAAACAAGTACAGTGTCATCACATAATTAATTTTTATGTGTTTTAAAATGACTGGTAAATCACAATCTTTGATTAAAGAAAAGCTTCAAATTAAATTAAAATTGGAATCAAAAACTATTTCCCCTACAATACACATTGAAATAAACAATTTTATCTAACTACTGAAAATCAAACCTGCAGTACTATTTACTGTATTCTATTGCTTGTTTAAAGTATAATTGTATTTGTGGAAAAAATATTTAAAAAAACTAATAAATATAAAACATAGATTTGTATGAATCACATTTAGTATAAAATATCACAATATACTTTGTAATATAATGACAATGCCATAGTACAATTTGTAATGTCCACTGTATATAACATATATATCAACATTTTTGGTGGGTAAAAAAGATCAAATAGCTTTAATATTAAATACTAAATAAATGCATTTACAAAGGCCTCTTCCAACATCCTAAGTAGTCAAAAGCTTGATGTTTTCTGCAAGCAATTTACAGTATATGCCCCTCAGAATTTAGGAAATATGCTGTGCTACAAAAAATATATTCCATAGGCCAATATACTCTGAAAGAATACATTTTAAAAATGCACTTGCATCCCTACAGGTAGCTAATCTGTTTGCTGTTTCATTTAGTCGTAGAATAAAACTATTTCTCTTTCATCTGTTTAGGGACAGTAAAGCTTTAAAGGACGAGAACCTGCATCCAGTCATTTGTCAAGATGTTGAGAATTTCCAGTAAGTATGCAGCAGTCATTAGTCTTGAATACAAGGAATGTTCCGATCAAGGTGTATACTGCTGATACCGATCAGTTCAACCGATACTGATAATGATCACATGAATAACTACATTTTTTAATGTACCGTATTTATGGTGAGTACTATTGACAGTTTAACAATAGCAACACAATATTTACACCAGTTTGTATTCTCTTTTATTACATACAATTGTTAAATCAAAACAATAACTAAAAAGTAAAAAATACTGTTTAATAATTAAAATCAATTGGTTTTTGCCCTCAAAATCCTCCTGTATCCAGGGAATTATTTCCTGACTTTGTAAACATGAACAAAAACAGCAATAACAATAATTTTTGATCAAATTTAAATATCGATCATATACTACTATGACCCTTAATATTGACACCACCAATTTATTGATTGATCCGATCCTCCTCTTACGTATCGTATATTGACTGTGACAATGTTGACACAATAGTTGTTATACTATATTCTCTCTAGACTCTTATTAATCTACTTGTTGATTTTCTGTTATTATATGCTTACTTTCTGCCGTAAGGTGGTTCCATCTACACTTTTTAAACTTTACTAAGCACCCTTTTCTTGTGTTTAAAGCAAGGTTATCTTAGCTATTAGCATGCCTTTCTCTCGTTGTGTAGCATGTTTAGCCTCATCCTCCAGTGATACTTGATAAAGATATTAAGAAATGCAGTTTATTTGCTGTAATGGAGGTGATTATTATTAATGCAGATGAGCGCCTCCACAAAGTGTATGGAGACACCTAATTAGGTTCTAGCTGCTTGTCAGCGAGAGAGGATCAGCGTTTGTGATCGACATTAATCGGCTATGGTGTCAAAAATGTTCGAATAAATCGCGATTCTTATTCGTAATGATTTCTTTAGGGGGGGGAAATAATTATCCGTCCTGTCCAGCCACTCAGGCAAATCATATTATTGATGTAGATGCCCATATCTGCTGAAGAGATTTACTTTACAAAAGAAAAGTGTAGGATACTTTTCTTGTTGCCTTATTTGTATTTGTCTTTATTAAATGTTTGGGTATAATTTTATTTACTAATCAGTTTTCTTTAAAGTAATATAGAAATGTATCCCAGCTGTTTATCTATTTTATGGAGGAATATAGTTAATCATACAACTGGCACGCAATGTTATTAAAAAGTATTGATTTTGAATCGAAATCGTTTTGAATGAATAATCTATTCTGAATCGAATCGTGTGGTGCTCAAAGATTCACAGCCCTACCGATCACATTCTTTTCACTAAAATCTTCGGATGCCAGTGGCACGTTCCTATCAAATGCATTTATTTACTATTTTTCGTTATTTATACTTTCGTGTTTCAATTTCTTTGATAGAAAATTTGTCAAAGAGCAGAAGCAGGTTCAGGAGGACATCAGCAGGATGTCGTCCAAGGCAATATCCAAAGTGCAGGATGACATCAAGAATCTCAAACAGCTTCTCTCCGTCAGTGCCAGTGGTCTACAGCGCCAAGCTTTGGCCATTGACAAGCTGAAGCTCGAGACAGCACAGGTAGACTGCAAGACCTAGCAGGCAATTTACAGATTTTGTTGTTCACTTAAATACAATTTAGATATCTAAAGTGTAATCAAATCTTCTATTTTCCTCCTTTTGTGTTTTTATTTAGGAGCTGAAAAATGCTGACATAGCACTTCGTACACAAAAGACACCCCCTGGTCTTCAACATGAAAATACTGCTCCATCTGAGTAAGTAAGCAATCTGAATAGCCACCTCTTGCAACTTTTTTTTATAGACAAAACTAAATAATACAAAAAATTCATTTAGCTATTTCCGCTGCCTGGTGGAGCAGTTTGAGGTGCAGCTGCAACAATATCGGCAGCAAATAGAAGAGCTTGAGAACCACCTAACCACACAAAGTAATGGCTCTCACATCACCCCGCAAGGTAAGAAGCATCACTTTGGCCACAATGAAGTTTGGAGATGTTTTATTTGATTATGTGTCCATTTTTTATCTGTTCCAAGACCTGACCATGGCCATGCAAAAGTTGTACCAGACATTTGTCGCACAGGCTGCCCAGCTCCAGTCTGTCCATGAGAATGTAAAGGTCAGCCTAAGATTGCTAATATTAGTCATCGCTGATTGGCATTGGTCAATATTAATCCATCTTTATTTGTCCCATGTCTTAGATCCTGAAGCACCAGTACCTTTCTTACCGTCGAGCCTTCCTGGAAGACTCAACAGACGTCTTTGAGTCCAAACGGGTGTCCAACAGGAAGTGGCAGAGCATGCCGCGTGTGACCACCGGCCCAGCCCCCTTCTCCAGCGTGCCAAATGCTGCTGCTGTTGCCATGGCAGCCACGTTGACCCAGCAACAGCAGCCAACTCCAGGTCTGACTGCCTACAAGTTTTAGAATGTTGCTTCTTTAGAGACTTTAGACAGGACACAATAATTAATATGTTGGCGTGAGAAGAGATAACATTTGGGATCATCTAAATTAAAAAAAAAATAGCTTTAGATGGTGCCAAGCTGTTTTATAAGTGTTTAATTTACGGAAAAAAGAAAAAAAACATGTTCCTAAGCGGATATAGTTTTCTGCCTTACTGTTGCTTCTATTGGGTCCTTGGTTCATGGGCTAGATTAATTTATCTCATGCGCCTTAATCTACAATACCAGGGTGTTAAAATTGTATTAACCATGGCTAAGCCTGAACTATATTTGGAATGTGACAAACGGCCAAGAATATACATTATCACACCACTACACTGTATTTCATGCTTGAAATGAGCCCACTTAATCAGTATTTGTGTGTGTGTGTGTGTGTGTGTGTGTGTGTGTGTGTGTGTGTGTGTGTGTGTGTGTGTGTGTGTGTGTGTGTGTGTGTGTGTTTGATTAATTAGAGGTCTGCTGTGTGATTTTATATATTTTAGCAAGTACAGGTAACAATTTTGCTTGTTTAACATGACTGATTGATTGCAAATGTATATACACTGCAGCGTGTGTGTGTGCTGCTTTGGTTAAATTTTCTTTTGTAGTGACTGCGTTATTGCCTACTAAACAAGACTGATTTTTATTATGGCTTAATATAGTGCACTGGGATAAAGCAGCACCATTTTTTAAGAATCAGGCAATGGTTGGCTGTACAGGGTCTGGCCAGTAATATGTGACACTCTTGTTAACATGTTTTTAGTAATTACCAATACTTTACATTGCCTTGTATGAGCCCTATTTATTGGCAACAAATGTGTTGCCAAATTTTACACAAAACAATTCAATAAAAAAGCTTATATTAGTGTTGCAAATTGTTCTCCTGTATTAAATGTAATCGCACACAAAACCTAATACTTAACACACTATATTGTTTATTCACCACATTTTCCACCACATTCATAAGTGATCTACCACCACACATTGCACATTATAATGAAATTGTGCATGTTTGCAATTAATGTCAATATAACTTATGGTAAAGAACCAGCATTCAAAGCGCAGGTTCGAAAGCAATATTCAAATTGAGTGTTTGTTCATTTTTCCTATACTTGAATTTAAAAGTGGTTTTAGTTTTAAAAAATTGTTGCAGCCAAAGGGTGTATTGCTGTGATGTTACCGACGTCATGCCCGGTTCCGCCCAATGAATACTCGTGGGTGGTCAAGCTAGCTGTTTTCAATGGGTACCAGATGCCATTTAGCCTTTTTCGAAGAAAAATGCCCAATGCTTGTTTTTTCGGCTGTACGAATCGTTCAAATTGCGAAAAGATACAAGTTAAAGTACCACTGATAGTCACAGACACACTAGGTGTGGTGAAATTACCCCCTGCATTAACGTTTCTTCAGAGTTCCTCGAGAGGTAATTAAACAGGGAGGAAGAGTGCAAGACTACGAAACGACGAGAAAAGCACAGCTCACACTCCATTCCAGGGGAGAAGAGTCGAAGAATGTATGAGTTCCGTGATCACTCCGTTAAATAGTTGTTTGATATGCTTTTCACATTTATTTCCCATTTAAGTGTCATTTTGATATTACCGGTATTTGTATTTCTTCAACTCGTTTGCTACGAGTGTTTCAAAAAGTACCAACTCGGCAAGTCTATATAAAAGAAAGCAAATGTCAGGAAAACCTAAAAGAGTTTTACCAAAGGCAACAATCATTAATGAATCTTTCAGCGCATACACAATGTTGACATCTATAGTTATATTTAGATAAAGACGGGGCAGAAACACGCTACTTGTAAACAGTAGACGAGAAATTTAATCGTGAAATGCAACCTTAACTGAGCAAAAACTAGGCATAATTTATCCGAGAGAGTCTTGATACCAATTTCTTTGACCAAGCCACACACAAAGGTGGTGTAGAACTCCATGCTTTTCCAAGTTTCCCTCTGTTTTGTCGTGTAGACTGGTGTCTGGAGTACAATACTTTGATACGTCTGAGAACGCGACCGACGTATAATCTTTGGTATCACTAGACAAATATTTCCGTATTTTGCAGAAAGATTTAAACCTCTTGTATATTCAGATAGTTTGCGCGCTTCTTCAACAGCCATCTTAGCTTGGTCGACCACCACTGGCTTTCACTCCTGGAAAGAAGTCACTTGTTGGAATACAAGCTATACTCCAGTCACACTACTGCTGTGAACATATTTTTTAGTGGCTTCTGTAGCACACGCCATGCCAAGGAGTCAACCACAGTTTTTTTAACATTTCGATTACCTCATATTTTGCAAAAAGCCTGCATTTTTCCAGTTTTAAAAAAAATAAAAAAAATTCTGTTTTCATTTTTAAAGAAAACTTGTAGTTGTACTGCGACCAAACTTCTCTGAAGTCGCAAAGATTCTACTTGCTTGCCAGGTCTAAACTCAAGGTGAAGTCAAATGATGACAAAAACTAGGCTGGCATTGGCGATTAGTTGACAAATGGGAGTTTGAGTCAGTGGCGAGATAAAATTTGGTAATTTCATGGGCTTTGTGGACTATTTGAGGAGGTTTTTTCAGTATTTATTGACCTATTTATATATGTTTACATGTGAGATGGCATGGTGTACAAACATCTGTAGGTAGTCCTTCAAATGTGTTGGTGTTGGCCGAAAGCTTCTTTACATTTGTCATAAAATAAAACGTGCCAAACGACTCAGGACAGCAAATGAAAGCTACTTATGAAGTTAAGAACAAAAAGTTGTTCTGCGGTTACTTAGCACTTGCTTGTATTTAAATAAGTCAGTGTGAACTACTTACTTGATTACATTTATTGCATTACATCTGATTTCAAATATAAATGGTAGGTTGGATTATAAAATAAAATACTCATAAGGGCTACTGGAACATTTCCCTCAGAAGTTTAATCAAGTGCTACTTTCACTTTTAGTGAGATAGCAGTAGTACTGTTTGTGTTGTGTGAAAGACAACCCAAATATTTTTTAATAATTTTTTTATCAAGTAGTTGGTTTTCGAAGGAGTCTGGACACTGAATTGTTCAAGTATTTTCCACACGTAAACTGCTTTCGTATTCATTTCTAAACATGTCTTCCATGCACGTTCTCTGCTCGGCAGTGACTATTACACTATTATATTACTATTATGGTGGTTGCAGTAGTGGTCCCATTGTTTGGTACTTGAAGTCAGCTGAGGCTGTCCTTGACTGTTTAGTATATTTTTCTGACTACTTTTTATGAGGCTCTATTTGACACGTTTTAGACACATGAATGTGAGCCAGCCGCCTCCCAAAGTCACGCTTTGTCTCACCAAAACTACACAAAAGACATGCAAGTGGCCACATGTAAGAATACACTGATAAAGAGCGATTTATGTAATAGTTAAAATGCTTGTTCAATAAGCTGCAACTATTGATTTATATTGTGACATATTATTTTGAGCAGTATATACAGTAGTACACTGATCCCTTAGACGCCAAATCCTTGTGTCTTATCTAACTCTCCAGTGCTTTGACTTGTATTTAAACATATATAACCAATGTTTGTTGATACAGTATATTTAATATATATAATATGTTGTGCCTTTTTCAGCTATATTTAATTCATGCTTTTTTTTTGGAACATATGCTAGTTCATTCACTCTAAAATCTTGAGTCTTCTGAAACTTGTCAAATGCAGTAGCGGTTAGTAATTATTACCAATCATTATGTTCTAAATTGTTTGTGTCTTTATGAAGTTGGAGTTGCTTATTAAATTGACAATAAAACCATTTTTTTAAACAAACTCTTGTCCTTGTTTTTGTTTTTACCTGGAGCTAATTTGACTTTTTTTTAATAAAGTTTATTTTTTAATACAAGCATATATACATTTAAAAAAGACAAGTTTTGGAGTGAAAGAACTAGCTGGTTTTGGTTAAATATTTTGCACATGAAATATTAGTTAATAAATTATTGGCAAACTGGTAGGGGCACTGACCACTACAGTACACAGGCTCCATGAAGATTTAAATTGTATTATAATGATGTATGAAAATCTACAAATGAACGAGGGATTTTCTGAAATATTGTTTACTTTTGCCTCTGTTCACACAGCGTAAGTATTGTACTTGGTAAACTAAATCCAGCTAAACCGCCTAAGTACGGTAGTCTTTTTTGCATAGCCAAATATTCTTGGTGGTACTTTGTTAAAAAAAAAAAAAAAGAGAACCACTGATATTGTAACTTTTTAATTGGATGAGTTGAATGTTTGAGATGTTTTTGCCCATACAGTAGTACCTCAATTTACAAGCTTAATTGGTTTTATTACAGAGCTCTTAACTCCAGACATTTGTATCGCAACTTAACGTCTCCCTTTGAAAATATTTTAATTGGGGCTGGGCCCCCTAGGACGGCACAATTTGAACATGCCCTTTAAGAAAAAAACATTTTTAGATGAGAAATACTGTATAAAAACAATACAATACTGTTCTACAAACAACTACAGTAGTTTTTTGAAGTAATGTAGAGTATTTACCTTGGAGAGTGGGCTTCCGCAGTTTCTCTTTCGAGCTGCTTCTCCATCAAACACACAATCATCAGCTTTTCCATATTTTCATAGATAATTGTCCGTCGTTTACATATTATTTTAAAATCCAGGGCAGAACGAGTGATATGTTTGAATTGCTTCAAGTTAGCAACGTGCTTGGTTTTGATTTCTTTATTAAATTTCTTTCTTCTCAGCACTGCCCTGCACACACTTTTTATGGTTGGAAAAACAAAGTTATGTCGATTTCCAGCTGTAAGCCGATTCTGGCGATTAAGACCAGATATTTTGGAGTCTTGTGACATTTGCTACACCAACTAATGACAGGGATGCTTATAACTCCAATGTTTGCCTGCAAATTTAAGCGCAACAATTATCTTGGAGACCGCTTTTATCTCGAAACACTCTGAAGTTGAGGTACCACTGTATATGGAAGGGACATTTGACTTTATTATTCATTGAAGGGGCAACTTTATCTGTCAAAAGCGGAGTTGTAAAAGGAGTAAAGCATCTCTCTGTGCCGTAGGGACCCAGGCACCCTTGGGAGGAGGTTTTGGAAACCCCTTTGCCACAGCAGTGGGCACTAGTTTGGGCTCGACCACTTTGGGAGGTATCACTGCAGTTTTTTTGTCAACTTCGAGTGTGTGTGTGTGTGCCTGTGTGTGTGTGTGAGAGAGAGGATGTATATTATAAGCTTGGTCTTTTTCATTCCTACTCAACAAGCTCTAAAACGTAAGTGCTGTTTTGTTTTAAACAGTGGATGCCAACTAAGGTGGTGGTCTGAACGCACACCAGAGAGTCTTTCCTCTTTATGGCCTTTGCTTTGTGCTGCTAGTTTCGGCAAGTTCAAGCTGACATACCCACACCCCACTATCATCCCCGTGTGTGTCGCTTTCTCCCCCACAGGTTTTGGTGCAGGGCCAGGATTTGGTGGGGTGGGTACTGGGGGTTCTTCTTTTGCCTTCACCTCCACCGCTAAGCCCACAGGAGGCAGTCTGAGTGCAGGTACATGTGTACGGAAACACCACACGCATGACTCACTAGCATTAAAGACTTGAGCCGTGTGTGTAGACTATGTAAAGTATGTGTGTGTATGTGTGATGTTGGCTTTTGTGCTTGCAGGTAATTTTTTTACATTAAGATTTGTTGTCAGGTGGTTATGATTATGATTGAGTAGAAAGAATGAAAGCTTATACTTAAAATTTCCCTTCTCCATGTCTTTTACTGATAATTAATTCACACTATAACTTTTATATAGTGACGTAAAATAAGGTGTTGGAAAAAAATAAATGCATTAGGATAGAATAAATGCAACAAAGATGAAACAAGCCTATTTTGACTAAATATCTAGTACATAGTGGTCTGAAAATTTGGACTTAAATGTACACTTCAAAATTGATCCTCAGATATACATAAAGTAATAACTTACAGTTAGTGAATGTTTTTTATTAACCCTGATGCAAGTTTAGGATTGACTATACACTTACTCTTAGAAACCAAAAGTCAACAATACATTTTTTTCCCCTTTCAACATAGGAAATCTTTATCTTTTGATTTTAAGTTTTTATAGTTTTTTTTCTGTTTGTGGCCTTTGTGTCAAAAATAACTTAATTCTATAATGCCAAATATAATAATTAAAAAAAGGTAACAGGGGAATATTTGAGGTTGGGTAATTACAGCCTTTAATTCATGACAACATTGATTTTGGTACGGTAGACAACTACATATTTTTACAGTGCTTACTGAGCTGGAATGAGAGCAAAAGCAGGCAGGACTTGGTTAAGTTTGAGTTCACACAAGTGTATGCCCAAGATCATTTTCCATACATTTTAGAGGTTTAATGGCAGTTTAACTCACGGTCATCAAAGCTCCGAGAAGTATGTATCATGGGTTTCTGGCGCCATTACACAAAACAATAATTTCTTGTTTTTCAATCAGCAAGAATGACATTCATTTGGATGTCATGGTAAAAGCGTAGTAATATACCAGGAATACAGTCTGTTTAAAAATAGCAGTTATAATGGGAGTCTATGGGGCCAAAAAAGTTCTTAAGAGAAAGTGTGTATACTTTGTTTATATCATATTCTAACAATGTTGCAATAAAAAACCTAATGCAATTTTATTTAAAAACAAAAACTAATGGTAAAATAGGGGGAAATGTGCACTTTCTTCAAAATGCTTTGACCATGTAGTTTACTCTTTACAGTGGTCTCTTGTGTGATATTGTCAAATATTTCCCTAATTGATGCCATTCCGAGAATAATCACTACAAACACCTTGTTTGTCTGCTTTTCCTCCTACGTTGCTACAATAATATACTTTTTGAAATAGTGTCAAAGGGAAACTGCATTTTTTGGAATTTTGCCTATCATTCACAATTCTTATGTTAAACAAAAACATATAATTTTCTATTTTTAATGCATTGTAACTTGTAAATAAAAGTCAGCTTACAATGGAGTCAATGGGAGTCGCTCTCTTCCGCCTATAAAGTGCTCTAAAAAAATAAACACCTCAGTCAAGGTATTATGCACATGCTGTAAGTACAATATATATGTAATGTAGTAACAGGCACACTCATAATGTAATATTTGCATGTTTATCTCATTTTAAGCATAGAGCAGTGTATTAATTTCACAGACTTATCACAACGTTCGCTTTTCCCTTCAACAACACTGAGTACTGGTACTACTCACAGCAGACTTCATGAAAAACTACACACATAATAATCACTTACTGTACAATGTCTACTCTCACTGGAATGCCGACTGATAGGATGTTGATATCTTCCCGTTTCGATGAAGAATTAATCAATCCACTCGAAGGGTTAGAAAGAAAAAAAACAGCTGCCGCAAACAAGCGCCTTTTTGTGTCCTTCTAGCCACCTCCAGATTTAAGTTGAATGTCACAGATGACTAACTTCTCGGTTTATGTCCACATCCTTCTATACAAGTGAGAGGAATAAGTTATAATCTCAAATTAATTTTTATCAGCTCAGTGACGATCATGATGCAGCAGCTCAGTACGTCAACACTATAGCTGCACAGCCAGTTAGCTCTCCGTATCACAGCGCTTTTGAATAGTTTGTCTGCGTAAACGCTAATAAAAATAATATCCCTTAATATAGTCAGGTCACAAGGTGTAAAAGTATAGTTGGCGGTTTTGGTGCATCTTTAGAGTGATTTAGAGACAAAAGGGTATACTCTATTATATTTTAGAGACAAAAGGGTATACTCTTATTCCCTTTTGTCTATTCCCTCGGAAACTCTGTTTAGTCTTCTTTACTCGGCGCAGGTCATCATGTTGCTTCCTCCACTTCCGCACCATTGATTCGTTAATGTTAAATTCTCTCGCTGCTGCTCTAATCCCGTGTTCTACTGCGTGACTGATCGCCTTGAGTTTAAACTTTGCGTCGTAAGCGTGTCTCTTAATAGTAGCCATTTTTGGGTCTTTACATAAAGTTTAGGTCTCGAAACTATGGTAATCAGCCGCCGACTTCATTTTCCCCCGTAGAAGAAGAAGTTCTTCTACGGTAAGCAGTCGCCGACTTCATTTTCCCCCGTAGAAGAAGAAGCGCTTCTTCTTCTACGGTAAGCAGCCGCAGAAGGGGGAAAATTAAGTCGGCGTAGTTACCGTTGTTGCGAGACCTGTTGTGGCTCAATATTGGTCCATATATAAGCTGCAGCGGTTAATAAGGCGCACTGTCAGCTTTTGAAGAAATTGGAGGTTTTTAGGTGCGCCTTACAGTGCGGAAAATACGGTATAAGTCACACTGGAGTATAAGTCGCATTTTTTGGGGAAATTTATTTTATAAAACCCAACACCAAGAATAGACATTTGAAAGGCAATTTAAAATAAATGAAGAATAGTGAACAACAGGCTGAATAAGTGTACGTTATATGAGCCATAAATAACCAACTGAGAACGTGCCTGGTATGTTAACGTAACATATTATGGTAAGAGTCATTCAAATAACTAACATATAGAACATGCTATATGTTTACCAAACAATCTGTCACTTCTAATCGCTAAATCCGATGAAATCTTATACGTCTAGTCTCTTACGTGAATGAGCTAAATAATATTATTTGATATTTTACGGTAATGTGTTAAAGTAAGAAAAAAACTGCGACTTATAGTCCGAAAAATACGGTATTTCAAATTAAAATGCATAAAGAAAAATACATACTGTATACATGCTTGTCCCTCATAATGATTGTGAATAATAGGTACAATTCCAAAAAAGGTGCAGTTCCCCTTTATATTGATGCTATATAAAATTAACTCCTCTGTCATACATGCCTTACTTATAATTAATGTCAGAGCGTATGGAATAGGGTGTGTTTAATTTCTCGCTGATCTCTGTTTCCTTTGTTTGCAGGTTTTGGCGGCAGCAACACGTCAGGCTTTAACTTCAGCAACCCCGGCATCAACCCGTCGGCCGGCCTGACCTTTGGGGTGTCCAACCAACCCACTGCAGGTTTTGGCACGGGAGCGCCCATGCTGCAGCTCAAGAAGCCCCCCGCTGGTAATAAACGGGGCAAAAGATAGAAGTGAGATTCCGCAGATGTAATTTTTGTAACTGTCCCCCACCCACCCAAAAGAGCATACATGTGCCAACTAGTGTACAAACGTTATGATTCAGCTTCATTCCATTTGAACTTGGTTATTATCTTGGCTCTAGTGGGTTTTTTTGGCACCGTTTTGACAACATTAACCAAATATAGCATCACACTAGGACCAAATCCATTCTGGACAATTGTTCTTGTTGCACTGCCATGCTTTTTGGGAATGCCAGCTTAGTTTGAACTGAGCGTTCGCAACTTGGCACAAATGCCGTCCAGAGTTAGAATTAATAGTCAAATCACTTAAAGAGTATAGAACAGTACTTTTATTTTTTATAACAAGAAGAACGGAACATTGTGGAGGGGTCAAAGGCATCGAGCATCATCATGATAGTCACTGTTGAGTCCTGAAAACCTTGTCCTGTTTTTGCTGCATCCAGTTTCATGGTTTCATAAGTATCTTTTGGACACCTTTTTATTTTATTTTTTATTGCATAGATGTACCAATTTATGATGAGCTTACAAAGTCTCTTTACTTAATAGGTTTGTCTCATCTGCTGCGATGCATGTGAGATTTTTTTCAGTTTTCAGTTGTTGTACTTTCATTTTCTAATTACTATCTGTGTACAACTCTATTTTCTAATAATGTGTTTAGTAATTCACTTTCATTTGTCATGTTTTGTCTTTGTACAACATTATTCGAAATACGTTTTGTTCTCTTTGGTAATTGTTAAACCGGAATTCAATATGTTCTGCTTCAAAATTGTTCTAATTCTATTTTGATTCTGTTACATTTTTTGTCCTGCATCTAAAATAATGATCATATTGATGTTGTGTTTTTAGTACTTAGCTTTTTTTGGGGGGTCGCGGGGGTGCTGGAGCCGATCTCAGTTGCATTCGGGAGGAAGGTGGAGTACACCCTGGACAAGTCGCCACCTCATCGCAGGGCCAACACAGATAGACAGACAACTTTCACACTCACATTCACATATATATGTATATGTGTATATACTGTATATGTATATATATATATATATATACATACATGTGTGTATATATATATATGTATGTATGTGTGTATATATATATATATATATATATATATATATACATACATGTATATATATATAATGCATGTGTGTATGTGTATATATATACATATAAATATATATGTATGTATGTGTATATATATATTATGTATATATATATACATATGTATATACATATATATGTGTGTGTATATATTTGTATACATATATATATACATATATATATATGTGTGTGTATATATGTATGTACATATATGTATGTATATATGTATGTTGTGTGTGTATATATACATATATATATATGTATGTATGTGTATATATATATACATATAATATATATATGTATGTATGTGTATATATATATATACATATAATATATATATGTATGTATGTGTATATATATATATATACATACATATATATATGTATGTATGTGTATATATATATATTATGTATACATATGTATATACATATATATATGTGTGTATATATGTATGTACATATATGTATGTTGTATGTATATACTGTATGTATGTGTATTATGTGTGTATATATATATATGTGTATATATGTTCTTTATATATATATATATAGCATATGTATATATAACATGTGTGTGTGTATATATATATATATATATATAGAGCATATGTATATATATATAACGTGTGTGTATATATAGCATATGTATATATAACGTATATACATGAATAAAATGTGTATGTATATATATATATATATATATATATATAAATAAACATGTGTATATATATATATACACACACGTGTATGTATAAGTGTGTGTGTGTGTGTGTGTATACACAATGTACCAATGGCCAAAAATATTGGCACCCCTCAGATAATGCACCACTTCTCCCAGAAAATTGTTGAAATTACAAATGCTTTGGTATTCACGTTTATTTATTTTTGCATTCGAACATCACAAAAAAAACCCCAACAAAAGCCAAATCTGATATTTTACACACAACTCCAAAAATGGACTGGACAAAATTATTGGCACTCTCAACTTAATATTTGGTAGCACACCCTTTGGAAAAAAATAACTGAAATCAATCCATTCCTGTAACCATCAACGAGTTTCTTACACCTTGCTACTGGAATTTTGGACCATTCTTTTGCAAACTGCTTCAGGTCTCTCAGATTTGAAGAGTGCCTTCTCCCAACTGCTGCTTTTAGATCTCTCCACAGATCTTCTATAGGATTTAGATCTGGACTCATTGATGGCCACTTCAGAACTCTCCAGCGCTTTGTCTTAAGCCATTTTTGTGTGCTGTGTCAGCAGCCAGGTCCTCCTGGGTCTCCTACCATAGCGTCCCTTTTCATTGAGATGGCAACAGATAGTGTGAGCTGACACTGTTGTACCTTGTGTCTGTAGGTCAGCTTGAATTTGTTTGGAAGTGGATCGAGGTTCTTTATCCACAATTCTAACAATCCTTCGTTGCAATCTTTCATTAATTTTTCTCATCCGTCCACGTCCAGGGAGGTTAGGTACAGTGCCATGGGCTTTAAACTTCTTGAAGACATTGCGCACAGTAGACATAGGAACATTTAGATCTCTGGAGATGGACTTGTGGCCTTGAAATTGTCCATGCCTTTCCACAATCGTGGTTCTCAAATCTTCTGAGAGTTCTTTGCTCTTCTTTCTTTTTCCATGCTCAGTGTGAAACACAACACAAAGGTTGAGTCAACTTTTTTCCATTTTAACTGGCAGCAAGTGTGATTTCTATATTGCCAGCACCTGTTACTTGCTGCAGGTAAGTTTGATTACAAATTAAAGGAGAATCACATGCTTAGAATACAACTATTTCTTACAATTTTGAAAAGGTGCCAATAATTTTGTCCAGTCCATTTTTTTGAGTTCTGTGTAAAATATCAGATTTGGCTTTTTTTTGGGGGGGGGGGGTTGTGTTCCAATGCAAACAAAACAAAAGAAATAAGCATGTGAATAACAAAGCATTTGTAAATTCAACAATTTTCTGTGAGAAGTGTTGCATTATCTGACAGAAATGCAGTGCTGCCAATATTTTTGGCCATGACTATATATATACAGTATATATATATATATATCCATCCATCCATTTTGTACCGTTTAATCCAGACCTGGGCAAATTAAGGCCCGGGGGCCACATGCGGCCCGTTAAGCTTTTCAATCTGGCCTGCTGGACATTCCCCAATAATTGTTTTTAGATCTTTAAGATGGAAACTGTAGCTGCCATTATGATGTGCAGTGATGTTTTCAAATGACCGTAAGTCTTGAACTATACAAAGTATTTCAATGGTTGGAATCTGCGCTTTTGCATGATATTCTAGTTACTATGGTAATCTAAGTCACAGCAGGCACCAAGCAGTGTGGGTGGGTAGCATTTCCACAGAGTGTTTCCAGAGTGTCAGCCTGAAATGCAGGTGTTAGGGACAGATGCGGAAGGAGATTTTCACAACAAAGTTCTAAAGCTTAGTGATATATCAGATTGTAGGTGGGTTTATTTGTACCTTTCGCATTCATATTTCGCTGTTTTGTTGCATTTCGCTTGATTGTAAAATATGTCGACGGAAAGTGGGTGTGATGTTCATATGTTGTCAATATTCAGTGTTTTATCCTTCATAGTTAATATTGTAAATCCCACATTCTTTATTTTCATGTACATTCTGGGTGTCTCATTCAGTAAACATTTTTTAAATTCCATTCCTTTTTTTAAGGCGGTCTGTCATAACGTTGTTAGCATTCAATCAGACATTATTGTGAGGTTTTGTATTAGTGTTCCTAAAAATAGATATACCGGCCCCCAGACACATTTTTTTCTCTAAATTTGGCCCCCGAGTCAAAATAATTGCCCAGGCCTGGCTTAATCCCTTCGGTGTCGCGGGGGGCGCTGGAGCCTATCTCAGCTACAATCTAAATATATATATATATATATATATATATATACATATACATATGTGTATGTATATGTGTATATATATGTATATATATCTATATATATGTATATATTCATCCCATCGATTTTCTACCGCTTGTCCCTTTTTGCGGTCGCGGGGGGTGCTGGAGCCTATCTCAGCTGCACACGAGCGGAAGGCGGAGTCCACCCTGGACAAGTCGCTACCTCATCGCAGGGCCAACACAGGTAAACAACATTCACACTCACGCTCACACATAAGGGTCAATTTAGTGTTGCCAATCAACCAATCCCCAGGTGCATGTCTTTGGGAGTGGGAGGAAGCCGGAGTACCTGGAGGGAACCCACGCAGTCACCGGGAGTACATGCAAACTCCACACAGAAAGACTTCGAGCCCGGGGATTAAACCCAGGACCTTCCTATTAACCCACCGTGCTGCCCTGTATGTATATATATATATATATATATATATATATGTATACACTATACTGCCAAAAGTATTTGGCCACCCATCCAAATGATGAGAATCAGGTGTCCTAATCACTTGGCCCGGCCACAGATGTATATAATCAAGCACTTAGGCATGGAGACTGTTTCTACGAACATTTGTGAAAGAATGGGCTGCCCTCAGGAGCTCAGTGATTTCCAGTGCGGAACTGTCATAGGATGCCGATTGAAATTTGGGGGAGGAGGATGGTGTGGGGTTGTTTTTCCAGGAGTTCGGCTTGGCCCCTTAGTTCCAGTGAAAGGAACTTCGAATGCTCCAGGATACCAAAACATTTTGGACAATTATAATGATAAATGGGTTGTACTTGTATAGCGCTTTTCTACCTTCAAGGTACTCAAAGCGCTTTGACACTACTTCCACATTTACCCATTCACACACACATTCACACACTGATGGAGGGAGCTGCCATGCAAGGCGCTAACCAGCACCCATCAGGAGCAAGGGTGAAGTGTCTTGCTCAGGACACAACGGACATGACGAGGTTGGTAGTAGGTGGGGATTGAACCAGGGACCCTCGGGTCGCGCACGGCCATTCTTCCACTGCGCCACGCCATCCCCAATCCATGCTCCCAACCTTGTGGGAACAGTTTGAAGCAGGCCCCTTCCTCTTACAACATGACTGTGCACCAGTGCACAAAGCAAGGTCCATAAAGACATGGATGACAGAGTCTGGAGGGGATGAACTTGACTGGCCTGCACAGAGTCCTGACCTGAATCCGATAGAACACCTTTGGGATAATAAGAACGGAGAGTGAGAGCCAGGCCTTCTCGACCAACATCAGTGTGTGACCTCACCAATGCACTTTTCGAAGAATGGTCTAAAATTCCTATAAACACACTCCGCAACCTTGTGGACAGCCTTCCCAGAAGAGTTGAAGCTGTAGTAGCTGCAAAAGGTGGCCCGGCATTATATTGAACCTTATGGGTTAGAAATGGGATGGCACTTCAAGTTCATATGTGAGTCAAGACATGTGGCCAAATACTTTTGGCAATATAGTGTGTGTGTATATATACAGTATGTGTGTCTGTATGTATGTATGTATGTATGTATGTACATATATATGTGTCTGTGTATGTACGCACATGTGTGTACATACGTACGTGTGTGTATACCAGTGACGTGCAGTGAGGTTCATGGCTGGTGAGGCACTGACTTCATCACAGTCAGATTTACAAACATAGGAACCTTAAAGAGTATCTTATTCACCATTTGATTGGCAGCAGTTAACGGGTTATGTTTAAAAGCTCATACCAGCATTCTTCCCTGCTTGGCACTCAGCATCAAGGCTTGGAATTGGGGGTTAAATCACCAAAAATGATTCCCGGGCGCGGCGCCGCTGCTGCCCACTGCTCCCCTCACCTCCCAGGGGGTGAACAAGGGGATGGGTCAAATGCAGAGGACAAATTTCATTACACCTAGTGTGTGTGTGACAATCATTGGTACTTTAACTTAACTTTAACTTTACACATACAAACTGTAGCACACAAAAAAGCACAGTTAATAAAAAAAAACGTTATTATGGTCTTACCTTTACTTATAAATGCGCCGCTGTTGTGCTGGATTAATGAACCCCCTGATGGGAGTGTTATATCAACTAAAGACCTCACTTCAACTTTCCACGTGCAAGATTGAATCTATTTAAAAAAGTGTAACCGAGGGTTTATAAATGTCGCCTATACTGTATGAAACTACAAAATAACAAACATGGAGGCTCCAGTTTACACGAGGACCACTTTATTTACCTTCTTTCAAAAACTTCCGCTCCACTGTGTCATCACTTCCGCTCTTAGCGCCTTCAAAATAAGAGCTCAAGGCATATACTGTATAACAGCGCAAAACAGGAACTTAACATCACAAAGAGGAAAGCCCATAAAAATAGGTTACAAAAGTTATTTAACAAGAAGTCAAAAAATGCAAAAACAATAATGTTCGTGTTGGAGTTGTGAATTAGGTACACCTGCAGTCTGCAGGTGTACCTAATGTTGTGGCCCTGCAGTCATTCACAACTCCTAACACGAACATTATTGTTTTTGCACTTTTTGGCTTCTTAAGAAATAACTTTTTTTAAATAGATTCAATCTTGCACGTGGAAAGTTTAAGTGTGGGCTTTAGTTGATATAACACTCCCGTCAGGGGGTGCAAATTCTACGGCGGGGGTGCAGGAGGCGAGCCTGAGCCAGTGCGTCTTTTGCAGCCGTTTTATGATCGCTCAGCACAAGAAATACTTTACACACATACAGTTGACAAAATACACTGTACATTATATACCTCAGCTAACTGAACTATGGAAATGTATAATATAGTTCATATAGCAATACGGTCTCACTGCACAGCAGGCCAGCAGTTAGCCGAGTCCGGAATCCATGGTGAGGCACAAATGAGTGACATGCCTCAACTGGCTGCTGTTCACCGCACCGTCTCTTCTCTGTATTTGAAGGGCAAATGTGAAAATTCAGCGATTTTGAATAAAAATAATCTAAAACTGGTGAAGTTAAATGGAAAATAACTTTATAGTATAATCACTGGATACATTTAACAATTTAATTTTTTTTTTTTTCTTTTTACATTTTTTTTCAGGTGAGGCAGGTGAGGCCCCGCCTCACCTGCCTCTAGTGACTGCACGTCACTGGTGTAATGTGAATATATGTACAGTATGTATCAGAGGTGTGGACTCGAGTCACATGACTTGGACTCGAGTCAGAAATTTGATGACTTTAGACTCGACTTGACAAAATGTAAAAAGACTTGCAACTCGACTTAGACTTTAACATCAATGACTTGTGACTTCACTTGGACTTGAGCCTTTTGAATTGACATGACTTGACATGACTTGCTACTTTCCCCAAAACCCAAAGATGAAAAAGTTATTCGGGAGCGCTCCGTATTTTTCATTGTGTACTTGTCTATCAGCGTTGCGTGTGTCAGCTGGTGTGGTCTCAGTACAACAGCCAATCAAATTAGATCTACTTTGTTTTCATCACACAGCATTCATCCAATCAAATTGCAGGACAACCAACGAAGAAGACATGTCCAAACCACACGCCAGTGAACAAAAAATGATACCTAAAATAATTTCGTTTGGGTATAAAAATTACGAGGTGGTCAACACAAAACGGTTTGCAGTATGCAACACATGCGGTTCGAAAATTACTGATGGAGAGGCAACAACTTCCAACTTCGTCCGGCATTTGAAGTTGCACAAAGAACGGTAAGTATTGAATGTAAGATAACGTTTATTGGCTAAGTAACGTGACTTTTATTTGCTGTGTAGTTAAATCAGTGAGGCTGTAAACTCACTGCTAACGTTATAACGTTATTGCAAACACGGGAATCTGTTGCAGTTCACTACCTTATTCATACTTTTTGTTCAGTGATTTTTTTTAAGCAGGGTTACGTTAGTCAATATATCACACGTAACGTTAGACGGCGGTCAGCAGCACCGCGTATTTTAGCCACCTAAAAAAAGACAAAAATAGTAAAATAAAGGTCAGTTAAAATGTATACTATATTATGAATATGTGTACCGTTTTAGCTAGCTTTCTGACATACTGTTGGTTGTTTACCTCAGTGGTCCCCAACCACCGGGCCGCGGCCCGGTACTGGTCCGTGGATCGATTGGTATCGGGCCGCACAAGAATTTTTTTTTTTTTTTTTTTTTAATTAAATCAACATAAAAAACACAAGATACACTTACAAGTAGTGCACCAACCCAAAACAACTCTCTCCCCCCTTTTGTTCTGGGCATTGAACATGAAGACTCTTCCTTCACTGTTCCGAGTGGCCATGAGAGTCTTGGCAGTGCCTGCCTCCAGTGCTCCAGTGGAGCGAGTTTTCAGCCATGGTGGCATCATACTACGCCCCCATCGTGCACAAATGACTGACAGACTCTTGGCTAATTTGGTGTTTTGCAAATGCAATGCAGCATAGGGCCCTGACATATAAAAAGTACAACTTTTTTGTTATGTTCACGTATATGTCATGTTTTTTCAATGTTAACACTTTTGTACAAATAAGTACATTTGCACTTTATTTTTCAATGTGTTTGTTCTGTAAAGGAATGAGTTAATGTTTAAAATGACTGGTTAATAGTGCTATTATAAAGTGCAATGTCAGCACAATTTTCTTTCCTGCAATTTAAAATGCACTTGTTTTAATAAATAAATACAGCGTTTGAAAAGCATACACAATCTGTGTTAATATATTAGTCTGTGGTTAAAAGGACTTGAAAGGACTCGAAACTCAAAATGCAGGACTTAGGACTTGACTTGAGACTTTCCAGTGTTGACTTTGGACTTGACTCGGGGCTTGCCTGTCTTGACTCGGGACTTGACTCGGACTTGAGGGCAAAGACTTGAGACTTACTTGTGACTTGCAAAACAATGACTTGGTCCCACCTCTGGTATGTATACTGTATATGTTTTCCATTAGTCTTTTGTCTAGTGGAGTGTCTGTTACAAACATGATATTTTTGAGTGTAAGACTTTTGGCCTTGTTTTTGTATGAATAGTAAACAAAAATACCAGCAGGTTTTTTAGTAAGTGCTTATCAACTTATAACCATGATTGTCAAGACTTGGTCCGGGGTGTTTGCTTTTCCAGGATGCAACGGAAAGTTGGCACGGGCGAGACGGGAATTAAGGTACATGGCGGGTTTTAATATATCAATTTAATATATAAAAAAAAAGGGATAAATGAAAGCGCGCACAGTGGCGGATAATAAACTATGAAACCAAAAGACTATAGCAAAAAGTACAAATGAAAAGCGCGCACAGTGGCGGAGAATAAACTATGAAAAACAAAAAGATTATAAACATGGAACAAAAACTTACTTGGCTTGGACAAAAAAGGAGCAGCGTGAACATGGACATGAAACAATGGACGGAGCATAAATGTGGTGTGAGGTCGTCAGAAACACAAACTGAAAAACACTGAACTTAAATACTACAGACATGATTAACGAAAACAGGTGCGTGACTCAAGACGTGAAACAGGTGCGTGACGTGACAGGTGAAAACTAATGGGTAACTATGGTGACAAGACAAGGGAGTGAAAAGCCAGAAACTAAACAAAACATGACTTAAAACAAAACATGATGATTACACAGACATGACAATGATAGATTGCGGTGCATACTGTCAATACTAGTCCAAAGTGGGCCTTCCAATCCCTACCGTGCGGCCTTATTTTGCATAAGTTGGAGCTTTTGAATATTTTTATTCGAGCGCATGACTAAATCATGTCGGAGCAATTATCGAGGCAAAAAAAAAAGGCACATTTTGACAGTCTTGTTTATATGACAAGACCAATTCAATTGATAATTTATGGTTACCGCTAAGTTTCATGCACCTGCTCCATTGAAATACTTTTTAAAGTAAGTGACAGAGGCTGTACATTTTTTGTTGTATGTTTATGGCCCAGAATCATGTAATTAGGACACGCCCATTACTGTCAACAAAACTGGATACACAGTCAAGTTCACTTTGCAGTACATAGTAAACTGTATTTGTATTTTGCGCCAACTGTTGCAAGTTGTCCGACATACTGTAACAGCTCAATACTTTGCAATAATGTTTAATGTCAGCAATTACCTGACAAGAAGATTCACTCCATAGTTAGTGGTGGTAACCATGGTAAACTACTATGGGAGCTACAGCTGCTCCTGGGGTGGACTGACTATTTTATGGGTGCCAACACTGCAGGTGCCACCCTGAAAAAAAGGTCTGGACACACCACTGCTTTTATTGTCAACACGTTGGCGGTTCTCGACGACAGACTCCGACAAGACTTACTCCAGGTACGGGAAGTCAACACCTTGTGCACTTAATTCTCCTAGTTCATTACCACGCCAAGTTACCCTTTTCGAAGGACGCTAAATCAACGTCAACTAGCAAAACCTGGAGGCTTTAGCACCTAGCTGTCATTTTACAATTGGCTGGAGATGTGGAGTGCAATCCTGAATCGCAGTCTTGATATAAGTAATCCACACATGCAACAAGCCGGGAGGCCGCAGCTCACCCTTTTAAAGGGGAACATTATCACCAGACCTATGTAAGCGTCAATATATACCTTGATGTTGCAGAAAAAATACCATATTTTTTTTTAACCGATTTCCGAACTCTAAATGGGTGAATTTTGGCGAATTAAACGCCTTTCTATTATTCGCTCTCGGAGCCTCGTCGGTGTGTTGTCTGAGGGTGTAACAACACGAACAGGGACGGATTCAAGTTGCACCAGTGGCCCAAACATGCAAAAGTGGCAAGAAATTGGACGTTTGTTCCGCACACTTTACCGACGAAAGCTATGCTACGACAGAGATGGCAAGAATGTGTGGATATCCTGCGACACTCAAAGCAGATGCATTTCCAACGATAAAGTCAAAGAAATCTGCCGCTAGACCCCCATTGAATCTGCCGGAGTGTGTGAGCAATTCAGGGACAAAGGATCTCGGTAGCACGGCAAGCACACCCTGGATGTCTTGGCTCACACCGTCCCGAAGATGATCAAGAGAAGAATATCGACCCTAGCTTCCCTGGCCTGCTGACATCAACTCCAAAACTGGACAGATCAGCTTTCAGGAAAGGAGAGCGAATGAGGGTATGTCTACAGAATATATTAATTGATGAAAATTGGGCTGTCTGCACTCTCAAAGTGCATGTTGTTGCCAAATGTATTTCATATGCTGTAAACCTAGTTCATAGTTGTTAGTTTCCTTTAATGCCAAACAAACACATACCAATCGTTGGTTAGAAGGCGATCGCCCAATTCGTCCTCGCTTTCTCCCGTGTCGCTGGCTGTCGTGTCATTTTCGTCGGTTTCGCTTGCATACGGTTCAAACCGATATGGCTCAATAGCTTCAGTTTCTTCTTCAATTTCGTTTTTGCTACCTGCCTCCACACTACAACCATCCGTTTCAATACATGCGTAATCTGTTGAATCGCTTAAGCCGCTAAAATCCGAGTCTGAATCCGAGCTAATGTCGCTATAGCTTGCTGTTCTATGCGCCATGTTTGTTTGTGTTGGCATCACTATGTGACGTCACAGGAAAATGGACGGGTGTATATAACGATGGTTAAAATCAGTCACTAAGAAGCTTTTTTTAGGGATATTGCGTGATGGGTAAAATTTTGAAAAAAACTTCGAAAAATAAAATAAGCCACTGGGAACTGATTTTTAATGGTTTTAACCCTTCTGAAATTGTGATAATGTTCCCCTTTAAGCTCACTGCGACTACCAGGGCTCGCTCGCCCACCACTGGTGTCAGCCTTGCCCCAGAGGCAGAACTAAGCGAAGCAGCTTGTTAAGACTTTAGTTTAGGCGGTGGCTCTTTGTTGTTAAGGCGGCCGCCTTAACAAAAAAACGCTGCGGGAAACCCTGTATATGTATATTTATATATACATATACCCTAGGCCTAGCCTACAGGGTGTTGTGATGTGTCTAGTGCAGTAGTTAGAGGGAAGGTTGCATGTCTACTTCCCACCTGCTTGCTAACCTCTCACTTACAGACACTGCCGCTGGCTAGCCCTTGTGGTGAACGGAGAAGCAGCATTGTGCGTCAGTCTTCTCCTGCCAGTACACAGCCTCTCCTTCACCAAGACTCCTGTCAGGCTTCCACGTGGCCACACACGGTAACGAGGGCCCAAGGCCCAAGGCAAACGTGGCAGGGGATGTCGGAGCTGCAGTGGTCCCCAGAGGCGTGATGCGCAGGCCCACAGTGTGGACACGCCCTGGCATCACCCAACCACTGCCCCGCTACCTTGTGGGGTAGTCTGGGAAGACAAAAGGCTAGGGCGGCACACCCGGAGAGAAAAGCAAGTGCTGGTAGGCCTACAGACCGGAGCTCCGGCAGCCTCCTGCAGCTGTGAAGGGGTGCCGGTCGTCCTGGGTTTTCCTTGCCATCGGATACAACTCCCCATAGCGAAGAAGTGACGTTGGAGTCTGCGCGTCTTCCTTGTCGAAAAAGACCTCAACGGCGGAGTGGGCGGAGTGGGAATGGTTGAAGAGAAGCTCCACAAAGGTCACAAAGGCGGAAGAAGGCTGGACCCTGGCCTTCTCTTTGCCAAGGACAGTGTGGTGGCTGTCTGTGCCCACTTTAAAAGATTCCACGCACAGGCGTTCTCCTGAAGGCAGACCCACCAACAGGAGGACAATCATACTTCGAGTGATCGCCGATGATGATGATGATATATATATGTACATATGTGTGTATATATACATACATACATGTGTGTGTGTGTATATATATACAAACCCCGTTTCCATATGAGTTGGGAAATTGTGTTAGATGTAAATATAAACGGAATACAATGATTAGCAAATCATTTTCAACCCATATTCAGTTGAATATGCTACAAAGACACAGAGTGGACCGACACCAGCAGATGACATGGCACCCCAAACCATCACCCAACCATGCAAATTTTGCATTTCCTTTGGAAATCGAGGTCCCAGAGTCTGGAGGAAGACAGGAGAGGCACAGGATCCACGTTGCCTGAAGTCTAGTGTAAAGTTTCCACCATCAGTGATGGTTTGGGGTGCCATGTCATCTGCTGGTGTCGGTCCACTCTGTTTCCTGAGATCCAGGGTCAACGCAGCCGTCTACCAGCAAGTTTTAGAGCACTTCATGCATCCTGCTGCTGACCTGCTCTATGGAGATGGAGATTTCAAGTTCCAACAGGACTTGGCGCCTGCACACAGCGCAAAATCTACGCGTGCCTGGTGTACGGACCATGGTATTTCTGTTCTAAATTGGCCCGCCAACTCCCCTGACCTTAGCCCCATAGAAAATCTGTGGGGTATTGTGAAAAGGAAGATGCAGAATGCCAGACCCAAAAACGCAGAAGAGTTGAAGGCCACTATCAGAGCAACCTGGGCTCTCATAACACCTGAGCAGTGCCAGAAACTCATCGACTCCATGCCACGCCGCATTAACGCAGTAATTGAGGCAAAAGGAGCTCCAACCAAGTATTGAGCATTGTACATGCTCATATTTTTCATTTTCATACTTTTCAGTTGGCCAACATTTCTAAAAATCCCTTTTTTGTATTAGCCTTAAGAAATATTCTAATTTTGTGACACACGGAATTTTGGATTTTCATTTGTTGCCACTTCAAATCATCAAAATTAAATGAAATAAACATTTGAATGCATCAGTCTGTGTGCAATGAATAAATATAATGTACAAGTTACACCTTTTGAATGCAATTACTGAAATAAATCAAGTTTTTCAAAATATTCTAATTTACTGGCTTTTACCTATATATATATATATATATATATATATATATATATATATATACAAATATATGTACTGTATATATATACACATATATGTATATAAATTATATATATATACATATGTGTATATATATGTATATATATATATATATATATATATATACATATACATATGTGTATATATATGTGTATATATATGTATATATATATATATATATATATATATATATATACAAATATGTGTATGTATATATATATATACATGTGTATATATACATATACTGTATGTATGTGTATATACACATATATGTATGTATATATACATTAATTGTGTGCATGTATGTATGTATATATATATTTGGGTTGTACAGTATACCGGTACTAGTACAGTACCGTGGTACTAATAAGTCAAAACAGTACTATGTTTTAAAGTACCGGTTTCCAATTTAATAATTTTTTTAACGGGCATGACGGGTTTACGAGCAGAGAAGCGTATTCGGCAGTGCACTATCACGGAGTACTTACAAGCAGACAAGGTGTGTAGATAGAAAAGGGACAATGGACGCAGTTTGGCCTAAATACTGATGACAAAAGTGAAGTTATAACATTAAAACGCCCTCAGGAAGAGGTGCTTTAAGACATGGCTAGCTAGCAGCGAACATCCATCCGCAGTCGGCAGTGTTTTAGCTACTTCTAAATCACTAATCCTTGCCTCCATGGCGACAAATAAAACGTTTGGAAACTGAGGAGACCAATTTTTTTGTGGAATTCTTTCCCATTCTTGCTTGATGTACAGCTTAAGTTGTTCAACAGTCCGTGGTCTCCGTTGTTGTATTTTACGCTTCATATTGTGCCACACATTTTCAATGGGAGACAGATCTGGACTCCAGGCAGGCCAGTCTAGTACCCCCACTCTTTTACTACGAAGCCACGCTGTTGTAACATGTGCAGAATGTGGCTTGGCGTTGTCTTGCTGAAATAAGCAGGGGCGTCCATGAAGAAGACGTTGCTTGGATGGCAACATATTGCTCCAAAACCTGTATGTATCTTTCAGCATTAATGGTGCCTTCACAGATGTGTAAGTTACCCATGTCTTGGGCACTAATACCCCCATACCATCACAGATGCTGGCTTTTGAACTTTGCGCCTATAACAATCTGGATGGTTCTTTTCCTCTTTGGTCCGGAGGACACGACGTCTACAGTTTTCAAAAACAATTTGAAAGGTAGACTCGTCAGACCACAGAACACTTTTCCACTTTGCATCATTCCATCTTAGATGAGCTCGAGCCCAGTGAAGCCGGCGACGTTTCTGGGTGTTGTTGATCAATGGCTTTCGCTTTGCATAGTAGAGTTTTAACTTGCACTTACAGATGTAGCGACAAACTGTAGCTACTGACAGTGGTTTTCTGAAGTGTTCCTGAGCCTGTGTGGTGATATCTTTTACACACTGATGTCGCTTTTTGATGGTGTACCGCCTGAGGGATCCAAGGTCACGGGCATTAAATGTTGGTTTTCGGCCTTGCCGCTTAAGTGCAGTGATTTCGCCAGATTGTTTGAACCTTTTGATGATATTACTGATCGTAGATGGTGAAATCCCTAAATGGTTGAGAAATGTTGTTCTTAAACTGTTTGACAACTTGCTCACACATTTGTTAACAAAGTGGTGACCCTCGCCCCATCCTCGTTTGTTAATGACAATGTCATGGAAGCTGCTTTTATACCCAATCATGGCAACCACCTGTTCCCAATTAGCCTGTTCATCTGTGGGATGGGCAGCACGGTGACACAGGGGTTAGTGCATGTGCCTCACAATACGAAGATCCTGAGTAGTCCTGAGTTCAATCCCGGGCTCGGGATATTTCTGTGTGGAGTTTGCATGTTCTCCCCGTGACTGCGTGGGTTCCCTCCGGGTATTGCGGCTTCCTCCCACCTCCAAAGACATGCACCTGGGGATAGGTTGATTGGCAACTCTGAAATGGCACTAGTGTGTGAATGGATGGATGGATGGATCTGTGGTATGTTCCAAATAAGTGTTTGATAAGCATTCCTCAACTTTTTTGCCACTTGTGCCAGCTTTTTTTAAACATGTTGCAGGCATCAAATTCCAAATGAGCTAATATTTGCAAAAAAGAAAATTTTCCAGTTTGAACGTTAAGTATCCTGTGTTTGCAGTGTATTAAATTGAATATAGGTTGAAAAGGATTTGCAAATCATTGTATTCTGTTTTTATTTACAATTTACACAACGTGCCAACTTCACTGGTTTTGGGTTTCATATATGTGTATACTCTATATGTATATACTGTGTATATATATATATATATATATATATATATATATATATATATATATATATTTATGTATACGTGTATATCTAATTGTGTATATGTGTGTATGTATATACGTATGTATACATGTATTCATACATATATGTATATATACATGTATATGTATATATATTAATGTATATATGTATGTAGGTATATATTTATATGTATATATTTATACATGTATATATTATATATGTATATATTTATACATGTAGAACTTGAATACACCTCACGGTGATGCTTGGACATGTCATCAGTGATAAACCCGGGGTCATAGGGTCTAGGATGTTCTTGGTGGCTTTTCTCGACTGCAGTCCTCTAATGCCAAGGATTCTGAACACACGCTGTAGTGAGTGACCAGCAAAACCCCTGCACCCAATTTCGACTGGTTCACAGCGGGCTCTCCAGCCGTTACTCCGACACTCTACAGTGAGCTGAGCGTATTTGGCCCTCTTACGCTCATTTGCTTCGTCAATTCGCTCCTCCCAGGGGACAGTCAGCTCCAGTAGCACCACTTGCTTGGTTGACTCCGATGTTAACACCATGTCTGGGCGGAGTGACGTGGTAGCGATATTGGCCGGGAACTTGAGTTGCCTTCCCAGGTCAACATGGAGCTATATATCTATACGTATAAACATGTATATGTATGTATATATTTGCACATGTATATATCTATATGTATACACATGTTGTATGTATATATACGTATAAATATATGGATGTATATATATGTGTTTTATTTATTCATTTTAATTTAATTTTTGGTACATCCCAATGTCTGATATAAGCTCCGATACAGTCCTGCAGCACTATTCATTGTGCCAAGCTTTACATGAGCCTAACGCAGGGGTGCTCACACTTTTTCTGCAGGCGAGCTACTTTTCAATTGATCAAGTCGTGGGGATCTACCTCATTCATATATATAATTTATATTTACTTATTTATGAAACATATGTTTTTGTTAACAAGTTAAATATGTTTAATGATAATGCAAGCATGTTTAACACATATAGTTAATATTGTTAATAAGTTAAAGGTGTTTAATGAAAATACAAGTATGTTTAATACATATAGTTAATATTGTTAACAAGTTAAAGGTGTTTAAAGATAATGCAAGCATGTTTAACACATATAGTTAATATTGTTAATAAATTAAAGGTGTTTAATGATAATACAAGAATGTTTAACACATAGTTAATATTGTTAACAAGTTAAAGGTATTTAAAGATAATACAAGCATGTTTAACGCTTATAGTTAATATTGGTAATAAGTTAAAGGTGTTTAAAGATAATACAAGCATGTTTAACACATATAGTTAATATTGTTAACAAATTAAAGGTGTTTAAAGATAATACAAGCATGTTTAACACATATAGTTAATATTGTTAACAAGTTAAAGGTGTTTAAAGATAACACAAGCATGTTTAACACATATAGATTCCTTTCTTTCATGAAGACAAGAATATAAGTTGGTGTATTACCTGATTCTGATGACTTGCATTGATTAGAATCAGACAGTAGTGCTGATAAGGTCCGCATTTTCGAATGGAGGAGAAAAAAAGTCCTCCTTTCTGTCCAATACCACATGAAAGTGGTTGCTTTTTGGCATCTTATTTATCCAGCTTCCGTACTCCTTTGTATACACTTTACAAGAAATACATTGTTGGCAAACTCCGTAGCTTGCTAGCTTGTGCACGCCAGCTTTCTGAGACTCTTATTTTGGTAGCGCAAGCAGGATGAAGCAGAGCTTTTATTGTGCAACTGTGCAGTCGGTCTTTGGAGTTTTGACGACAGGTACGGCGCCAGAGTCTGTTGAAATAAAGTGTTTCTCGCCTTCCTGTCGGTAATTTTAATGAGCTGGCAGCAGCCAGCGTCATCTCAGAAGACCCTCGGGTGTCGTGAATGTCAATCAAGTGACGAAAGTGACGTCATAGTGAAGATTTATGATCGCTCATTTTTAGGACTATTTTTTTAATGCCTGGCTGGTGATCGACTGACACACCATCCGAGATCGACCGGTAGCTCGCGATCGACGTAATGAGCACCCCTGGCCTAACGTAATTAATTATTGTGGCCACTAGATGTCACCAAAAACAAACATTTAAAGGCTTTCACGAACGACATACTGTATTTCGCCCAAAAGGTTTACTATTAATAGATCATAGAATTTTAACTTGTAAATTATATAATGACCCTCAATTTAATGATTGTTGTTTTTACACTGAACTTGCGCAACATCATCAAACAAATACATGACTGCCACCCGTGTAAGTCAAGCGAAGTGACACATGTTATAGTGAGGATGCATTAAAAGCATATATTTTTTGTGGCCTTGCAAATAACTCACATTCTGAGATATTAGAATTTAAAATATGAATACATATTTTTTTTCTGCTACTTTTTGAATCTATTAATAAAGTTTAAAGAAAAGCGAGTTTGTGAAGTTCGTTTATTACTCTCCCAACCAGGAGGGGGCGAACTTGCATCGCACTGGACAAACCTCCCTTTAAAGAAGAAAAGCACGAGCAAGGACCGTTGCTCGGCAACCAGGCTCCGAATGAAAACGTGTTTGAGCTAGCCAAAACCTCGGTCTCCAAACGTTTTTTTTGTCAACATTACCTTCTGAACAACATTCCAGGTAACACATATGCCTATTGAAATCATTAGGTTTAATGGTTAAGATGTACTTTTTAACCGCTAAGTGTTAAGCCACGGTGTCCGTGATGGCTTAACGTACCATGGTGATTAGTGCAACCTCATACGCGTTCAGTTCAGTTTAGTTATTTATTTCATTCATTAAAAAACCTAACAATTCTTCGTTTATTTCTCTACATTGTAGTGATAGTTGTACTCAATGGAGCCACTGGATGGCACGCTAGGACCTTGTGTGTGGGTGACTGCTTTAAAGTTAAAGTACCACTGATAGTCACACACACATTAGGTGTGGTGAAATTAAACTCTGTATTTGATCCATCCCCTTGTTCACCACCTGGGAGGTGAGGGGAGCAGTGAGCAGCAGTGGTGGTCGTGCCGGGGAATCATTATGGTGATTTCACCCCCAATTCCAACCCTGGATGCTGAGTGCCAAGCAGGGAGGTAATGGGTCACCTTTTTATAGTCTTTGGTATGACTCGGCCGGGTTACAACTCACAACCTTCCGATCTCAGGGCGGACACTCTAACCACAAGGCCACTGAGCAGGTTTAGTACACATATAGCAAAGAACAAACCACCAGGTGTCGGTCATTAGCTGATGACATTAAAGACATTTTGAGAGTAATCAAATCGTTGTCCTACATATGTTTTCACGGGACACATAACATGGTACCAGGAGTGAACTACTTGAAGTCATGGAAAGTGTAAAGCCGCTGGGCGCTGTAATTTTGACCGGGAATGTTGACTGTGTGTGGCGCACCTTTAAACGGCGCTTCATGCTTTATTTATAAGCGACCGTACAGGATGACAAACCCGAGGCAAGGAAAATAGCACCGTGGCTGGAACTCAGGCTGTGGAGGTAAACAATACCTTTGTGTTTGCTGACGGCGAAGGTAACAATGCATTTGAAAACTATCATCCGAAAATTGGACACTTTTCTGACTGATTTAAAACTGAAAGCTAAAACCTGTAATTTTGGAGAGCTGCAAGAATCGATGATCCGTGACCGGATTGTTTTTGGAGTTACGGACAAGAAAGTGAGGAAGAGCCTGCTGTGGGAAGCAGAACAAACGTTACTAGCCGAAGTTAACATTTGCCAGGGCTAAGAACGGTGGTACAGGGTATGTGTGCCCCACAATAAAAAGGTCCAGAGTTCGATCCTGGGCTCGGGATCTGTCTGTGTGGAGTTCGCATGTTCGCCCCGTGACTGCGTGGGTTCCTCCCACCTCCAAAGACATGCACCTGGGGATAGGTTGATTGGCAACCCTTAATTGTCCCTAGTGTGTGAATGTGAGTGTGAATGTTGTCTGTTTATCTGTGTTGGCCCTGCGATGAGGTGGCGACTTGTCCAGGGTGTACCCCGCCTACCGCCCGTGTGCAGCTGGGATAGGCCCCCGCGACCCTGTAAGGGACAAGCAGTAGAAAAAGGATGGATGAATTAGCCCTGCAGCACGTCAGAACCTTTAGATAAAGGTTAAAGATAAAGATAGTGTCAAGGTGCACAATAAAGCAAAACAAGATGAAATACCAAAATAAATCAGGAGCATTTAACTGCAAAAGATGTGGAACACAACGAGTGTCTGGGCTATGGAAAAATCTGCAAAAAGTTTAAAGGACAAAATCATTTTGCAAAACAATGTTTTTTCCAAGGTGAAAATGACAGGCGGATGTCTACGAGCAGTGGAAGAGACCGCTCTGTCTGACACATTCTTTGTGGGTATGGAGACAGAAGATCATTCTGGGTATAAATAAACAAGACAACACGGTGTGAACATGGTTGATCAAGAAGCCTATTCAAGCGAATGCAATTGTAGTTACCTTTTAAGCTGGACACAGGCGCAAAAGCTAATTTGATTAGTGAGCGTGACATCAAAGCAATGGAAAATAAAACCACAAATGTATACCAATCATAAACCACTGAAGGCTTATAATGGTCAACTCATAACGACTCTGGGGAGAAGCAAGCTCAAAATTAAAGTAAAAGGGAAGGCGCAATACCTCAAGTTTGCTGTAGTTCCAGAGGGGCATGAATCCTTACTAAAAGTTCAAGTACCACTGATAGTCACACACACACTAGGTGTGGGGAAATTACCCTCTGCATTTGACCCATGCCCATGTTTACCCCCTGGGAGGTGAGGAGAGCAGTGAGCAGCAGCGGTGGCTGCGCTCGGGAATCATTTTGGTGATTTAACCCCTATTTCCAACCCTTGATGCTGAGTGCCAAGCAGGGAGGCAATGGGTCCCGTTTTTATAGTCTTTGGTATGATTCGGCCGGCGTTTGAACTCATGACCTACCGATCTCAGGGCGGACACTCTAACCAAGCGTGTGAAAAACTTGGCCTGGTGAGAGAAATACATCTAACGTAGCGTAAAAGCTATTCTGAACTAGTACCCTGGCATATTTAGAGGGTTTGGTGTGTAGCTATAAAAGGATGCGCAACCTGTTATTCATGCGCCACGACAAGTTCCAGTACCATTAAGAGAAAAGCTGAAATGGAAACTAGATCGGATGACATCATTAGGAGTTGTAAAACCAATAGAAGATCCCACAGAATGGGTGAACTCAATGGTGATCGTCAAAAAGCAGAGTGGTAATCTTCATGTGTGCATGTATCCTAAGGACTAAAATGCCAACATAAAAAGAGAGCGTTATCAGATTCATACTGGAGAGGAAATTATAAGTGAGATGGCAGGTGCAATATTTTTCAGTAAACTTGTTGCATCTCAAGAAATTTGGCAAATTAATCTACATGAAGATAGCACAAAATATTGCATATTTAAAGGGGAACATTATCACCAGACCTATGTAAGCGTCAATATATACCTTGATGTTGCAGAAAAAAGACCATATATTTTTTTAACCGATTTCCGAACTCTAAATGGGTGAATTTTGGCGAATTAAACGCCTTTCTATTATTCGCTCTCGGAGCGATGACGTTGCAACGGGAAGCAATCCGCCATTTTTTCACTTTCGTCGGTGTGTTGTCGTAGGGTGTAACAACACGAACAGGGACGGATTCAAGTTGCACCAGTGGCCCAAAGATGGGAAAGTGGCAAGAAATTGGACGAAATTTGTTCAAAATACGAGGCTGTGGGGAAAGCCGACGAAATGGTCAGTCGTTTGTTCCGCACACTTTACCGACGAAAGCTATGCTACGACAGAGATGGCAAGAATGTGTGGATATCCTGCGACACTCAAAGCAGATGCATTTCCAACTGGACTGGACAGATCAGCTTTCAGGAAAAGAGAGCGGATGAGGATATGTCTACAGAATATATTAATTGATGAAAACTTTATTCATTACTCGCGGTTTTACGTAAATTATTATACATAAACTGTGTTTACCAATAATTTAGCTTAAAAACATTTATTTTTTTCAATCATTCGAGTACATTCGGGTAGTCTTGTGTAATGCAGTATTTTGTGTCTATTTAGGTATGGTTAACCTGAGTGCTGAAATCGTGGAAAAATATATGTTCTTAGCGCGCCTGAAATGGGCTGTCTGCATTCTCAAAGTGCATGTTGTTGCCAAATGTATTTCATATGCTGTAAACCTAGTTCATAGTTGTTAGTTTCCTTTAATGCCAAACAAACACATACCAATCGTTGGTTAGAAGGCGATCGCCGAATTCGTCCTCGCTTTCTCCCGTGTCGCTGGCTGTCGTGTCGTGTTCGTCGGTTTCGCTTGCATACGGTTCAAACCGATATGGCTCAATAGCTTCAGTTTGTTCTTCAATTTCGTTTTCGCTACCTGCCTCCACACTACAACCATCCGTTTCAATACATGCGTAATCTGTTGAATCGCTTAAGCCGCTGAAATCCGAGTCTGAATCCGAGCTAATGTCGCTATTCCTTGCTGTTCTTTCCGCCATGTTTGTTTGTATTGGCATCACTATGTGACGTCACAGGAAAATGGACGGGTGTATATAACGATGGTTAAAATCAGGCACTTTGAAGCTTTTTTTAGGGATATTGCGTGATGGGTAAAATTTTGAAAAAAACTTCGAAAAATAAAATAAGCCACTGGGAACTGATTTTTAATGGTTTTAACCCTTCTGAAATTGTGATAATGTTCCCCTTTAATACACCATTTGGCTGTTATTGCTTTTTGAGGATGCCTTTTAGAATCTGCTCTGCACCAGAGGTCTTTCATAGAGCCATGGAGCATATCATATAGGGAGTCGAAGGTGTCTTGAGTTTATGTGGATGACATTGTGGTCTGGGGCTCTAGACTTGATCAACATAATGAAAGACTGTTAAAAGTATTGTAAAGCATACAAACGTATGGATTGAAGCTCAATAAAGCAAAGTGTCAGTTTGGTGTCACGGCAATCACGTTCCTTTGGAGACAAGCTCAAAGCTGCTGGAGTGGAACCAGACAGGGATAAGAGCAATACTAGAAATTCCCAGACCAGAAGATAAACAAGGAGTCTTGAGGGTTTAAGGAATAATAACCTTCATTCGGTAATTAATTCCAAATCTGTCTTAAAAAACTATGGACCTGAAACAACTATTGCTGGACCGATGTCATTTCAAGTGGACAGAACATAATGAAAAGGAATGGACTCAGCTAAAAACAGCATTAACAACAGAACCACAGTGCTTGAATACTTTGATTCATCAAAAAAGATGAAAATATCCACAGACTCCTCAAAGGATGAAATTGGAGCAGTTATGTTGCAGTCAGAAGGTGAAGACTGGCGGCCAGTTGCGTATGCATTAAGAACAATGACGACAGCAAAGTGTCAATATGCACAATTCAAAAATGAATGCTTAGGACTTGTGTATGGATTTTAAAAATTCCACAGTTACGTCTACGGCCTTCCTACATTTGTAGCAGAGACAGACCACAAACCATTAATTGCAATAATCAAGAAAAATCTCTGTCACGAGGTACCAGCACAAGCTCGACACTGACTGCTGTAAACCTTATCTATGAGTCGTTACCTGTATCAGATATGAAGTCCAGGGATATCGCAGCTGAAACCGAGACAGACATTTGTTTACAAAGAGTCATCAGGAATATAAAAGAAGGATGGCCAAGAGGTGATTGCCAGCAATTCTACAACATCCGAGCAGAGCTGGATGTGATCGATGGACTCTTGCTCCGGAGAAATCAAGTTGTTATCCCACAGTCACTGAGGTTAGAACTTCTTAAATTACTTCATGAGGAGCACCTTGGCATATAGAAATGTAACAGATGTGCACAAACTGCTATTTATTGGCCAGGTACGGTATAAATGCAGATATTGACAAAATGGTTTCAAGATGTGAAACATGTCTAAAACATCAGGCAAAATCTATGACCATTCTAGACTTACCAGAGGAGCCTTCGCAGAAAGTTGGGACGGACTTGTTTTATTTTAAAGGAAAGAATAACTTGATTGTGATTGATTATCTCTCAAAATATCCCGAAATGGCGTTACTTCCAAGCAGGTCAGCAACCCGCTACCACTAGTATTCTATTTCAATATACACCACCAGATAAGTAAGCACTGATCCAATCCGGAATGTTTCTCTCATTTTGGCATGCTTTGTGTTGCAGCCATGCCTCCTCCAGAGACAATGTATTGTTCCCAGCAAATCAACATTCCAAAAGGACTGCCAGACATCCTCAAGAACTTCACAAAGGCAGCCATCCGAACACAGCCCAAAGACCTGCTGGTGTGGTCTGCAGCGTGAGTTGATTTAAATATTATACATTTCTCATATAAATGTTTCCAGGCCAGGTCTTATACCTTTGCATCAATTGACTTTAATTGGATCCCAGGAGCTTTGCTTGTTGCTGCTGCTACATCTGTTGACTTTCTTTTACAATAGAAAGAACTGCATGGAATATTAATGAAGACCCCCCTTCCGTTACTGGCAAAGGAAGCCTTAAATGTGTTAATTGGCTTTAGACTTAGTCATACACAAAGTACAGGTGGAAAGAACTAATAAAAGGTTAAATTGCATAGGCAAGACTAACATTTGCACTAGAATGCGTGGGATTACCAGGTTGTCTTAGGTTTGTTGTATCATCCAGCGATGAGTCAGAGCAGGACTTCTACAAGAAAAGGTAAATAATGAACCGACACGCTCCTGGTCTGATCCATGGTATATTTTTCAGTTCTCATCTGTTTTGGCAAATACTGTTTGTACCCCGCCTTCCACCCGGATGCAGCTGAGATAGGCGCCAGCACCCCCCGCGACCCCGAAAGGGATAAGCGGTAGAAGATGGATGGATGGATGTTTTTGTGTGTGTGTGTGTGTGTATGTGTTTATATATATATATATATACCGGTATATTGTACACGGTGTCTACCAACTGTTTAGACACAGAAAGGCTTTGGTGAATAAACGCGAAAGGGTTTGACGGAGAGTCGATAGTATTTTGCTCAAAAGGGAATAATATTATACCCTACGCCCCACGACGTTGAGACAAATTTGATCCAGTCAAAGTCTTTAAGGGAATTGAAGGTGTGTCACGACTCATAAAACTACAAGTTACAAAAATAACACAAATGTCCAAACATTAGTCCATAAAACAGCAACCCGCAAGAGATGCGGCCAAAATTCTATCCCTCTAATTGGCAGTCTAATGCAAGTAAAGGCACAGCATAGAGTGCCAAAACAGAAATTCAAAACAAGAGCACCGAACAGGAAATGCACGTGCAAACGTAGGAAAACCCAAACCAAAGTCCAACATGCGAAATACTTTAAAAAATATATTGTTAAATTGTTCACAAAAACAAGCGTGTCGATACACATTTTTATTTGCATGAAAAAAAAAATTGTCTTGTCATTTATTTCTAATTTTACTCAACAATATCAAAATACAATGATCTTATAAGAATGTCCCAAGTATACATGGTATAAGATGATACCAACATTTGTAGTATTGCCCAGACAGCTGTCACATTTTTTTCACGCCACCTTAAATTTAAAATACTATTAAAACCTGATATTTGTATTTATGTGTCAAGGTAGTTGTGGATTAACCCAGCTCCAAATAAAGAGCTTATCCTAATTAAGGATATCCTGCCATTTAAAAAAAATAAATTAAAAAAAATAGCTAAGGCATATTTTCTTATATTTTCTGATCAGCCTGTTGATTTATTTGACCACTGCCTGCCGCCCCGTAGCTGGAGTCTTTGTGTATTGTTCATGCATGGAAAAAGACACAATTACTGTCATTATTTGAGAAGCACCAAAGAGGAAACATGACAAATATTTCGGTCTTTTCTCAGATATTTTGATGCACTTTCTAAAGGAGAGACTCTGCCTGTCAAGGAGAGACTGGAGCTACATGTCGACAGCCAGACTAAAGACGCAGCACTGACTCCAGGTCTGCTAAAAACTCTTCACAAACAGGTACCTTCATATTATTATGGCTGTCTGTATTTTTGTGATGGGAGCAAAGATTATTTTTAATGTGTTTATATATTTATTAGTATGATTAGTTGATTTCATTCATGTTTTACTTTCTCCTCCACAACAGCTCTCCTCTGAAGAAACATGCAGCAGAGAAGAGTTGCAGGAGAAATGGAAGGCTCTATGTCTGCCAAAGGAACAGCTGGACAACATGTTGACCCTGGGGAATTTTGACACCGACATCTCCTGGTTGCAATTTTTCACGCTGGGCTGCAGTGCTTTGGGAGATGTGAGATTTTTACATTACTTTCAACACATTGTGAGGCTGAGCGTGATCTTGGTCGGTAATTCCGCATTAAAAGAGCGACAGTCAAAGGAGTAGAGACGAGGTGGAAGCACATTTCAAGCATGGAGAACTTTGCAAATGATGTTAGTTGGCCAGAAAAAGATGCTGCAGTTCATGCTGTTTAACAATGTGACCACGCAGGGGTAGTCATGCGCTGTGTTCTGATGCTGCTTTGTGTTTTCAACCAGACCCTCAAGAGCTCCCTCAAGGTCGCCTGTGAGATCCTGACCGAGGATGAGGAAGGGGGTGCCGCGAGAATCCCCTTTGAGATATTTAAGACGCTGTGCACCTACCTGGCTCACCTGGACCCTGAAATGCAGCAGGAGAACATCGACAGCTTTTTTACGGACATGGAGCCACACGTGTAAGTTCACTTTTGATTGTTTTTTCTCTAAATGATAGTCAAACTTCCTTAAAGTGGTCAAATTTGGAATAATATCACCCAATCAAGTACAAATCAGATAGTATTTTTATATGCCATGTGATTGGCTGACAAGCAGCTGCTATAAGCTCTAGTTTACCCGTGACCCATGAGAATAAGTGGAATAGAACATTGATGGAAGTACAAATCATGCATTAGTCACCTGAAATGTTAGCAAATATCAAATTTTTGTGAGTGCCAAAAAGGGAAAGTGTAATGATGACCATAGAACCAACTTTTAAAAAATGTAAGTAATTTAACAGCCTTCTCTACAAGCAATACTTGACAATACAAATAAATAAAAATCAATTACATCCACATACTATTCTTAATAATAATATGCTGATAAAAAAATAAAAAATAAACAATGGCAGGGAAATGACTTTTTTAAATATTTGAGTATTTTATTAAATACTGACAGACCAGCCACATAGCTGGACTTGTTTTTATGCTGCCGAGTAATTTGACTTTATTATAGTTTTATTCATTAGTTATGTAGTTAAAAAAAACGTAGCTCTCTTTGACTACACGGCCATTTATTCAAATGTATACTGCATGACACGGCAGCTGTAAAAGCAATGCGGCACACACTGCCCAGTCAGCATTAATACCGCTGATGAGTTCATTTACAACCATGGTACGGAACAACGACCAACATTTTAGAGTGTATGAATGAGTTAATACATGTTGTGTTGTTAGAATAAAAAAAAATACATCAGAGGGTTGCCTTCAGCCACTTTTTTTTTTTTACCTTTTGCTAATTAGAGATTTTATTTTCCAGAGACTGCACCCATACTACTATAACATGCAATATCTCCCATAATCAACTATCATACATATGCGTGGGACAATGTAATAGACAAAGCATTCTATAGAACACCATTCAATGACAAGCTTAGCTCATGCAATATTTAGGAACATTTTAGAATAATACCGACATCTGAGAACATTCTGACCTTCGTTTGTGGCCTTCAAAGGCTCCAAGTCAGTTTGGGAGCTGAGCCAGGTCCTCCAGCCTCAGGTGGCGTTGTGAGATAGTGCTAGTCACTGGTGTGAAATCCTTATAGGCGGCTGCAGCGCTGATGCATCAGTTTTGGAGTGCCCTGAGAGCAAGAAGCAGAACGGAATCGTTCCAGGTTTCTACATCAGCAGGAAAGGAAAGAGTCAACAAAATGTTCCCTTAATGAATTGGCCTAACTGGTGTGCATTTAAGCACATTACCTAGAAATGCTCCCTATTACGGATTGGCATCGTCAAGTATAGTAAGGCTTTAATCACCATCTGAACAGGTTGGAGTCTGTAATAACCATACAAACTGTCAGCGGAGGTTGTTCGTTTCTGGTTTACCCACAGTTCATTCATCGCACGCACACTATAAAGCTGCTGTCTTCTTGCACTTTCTTTTTATGCTGGAGATAATGTTGAACACCCTTTTGTTTCTCCTAACGTGCACTCAGACAGGTTGGATCCAAAAACGCATCACAGCTTTTGCTTCCTCTCTGAATGCAAGGCAAAGTTATTGCACTAAGCCCTCAAGAGTTTCATTTAATTTTAATTTTCATTTTATTAGTTTATTTGAACAGGGACAAAGCACATTAATAAACATTGTTGTAAATGCGCAAGTTTAGCTATAAAATTTGTTTTTAACGATCAAGATGTAGATTGCCAGCAGCAAACAGTATACAATAAAAACAAAAATCATTAATTGCCCACTTAAAATAGTAAAACAATTGATTCATATATCAATGAACTGTTACATGCAGGCATAGTTACACTGGCAGCAGACAGTTAGCACAAATTCACATATTTTGATCACAATTAGGTAGGATACACATCAAGAAAACTGCAGAACCTGACATACGCTCAGAAAAAGGATAGAAAGAGATGGCAAAAACTCAGTTTTAGAGAAGCATACCCTAGTTCACATTTCTTCCATGTCACAAATAAACCACCAACCTGAAAGAAAAGGTACTACAGTGGTTGTGGACTACACTGCTATCTAGTGGATAAGATGGGTCACTGCATCATTGTTTACCATGGTTACTTTTCGTAACAAATTGTAAGTAGATTGCTAACATGTGTTGCAAAAAACTGTCCTCATTTGCTATCTGTGTTGTTTGTTTTTTTAAATTGCATTAGTTCATTAAGTTTTATTTGTTCAGTAGTTTGAAATATATTAACTATTGTATCTGTGTTGGCCCTGCGATGAGATGGCGACCTGTCCAGGGTGTACCCCGCCTTCCGCCCGATTGTAGCTGAGATAGGCTCCAGTGCCCCTAGCGACCCTGAAGGGAATAAGCGGTAGAAAATGGATGGATGGATGTTTGTTTTGTTTTTTATGGTGATCATACATTTTTAGAAGTGTGCATGATAGTGCCTGTCGGGGTCGCAGGGATGATTGGAGCTTAACCCAGTTGCATCTGGGCGGAAGCCGCGTACACCCTGGACAAGTTGTCACCACATCGCAGGGCCAATACAGATAGACAAACATTCACACTCTACATTCACACACTAGGGCCAATTTAGGGCCAGGTGCATGTTTTTGGAGGTGGTAGGAAGCCGGAGTACGCGGAGGGAACCCACGCACTCACGGGGAGAACATGTAAACTCCACACAGAAAGACCCCAAACCCAGGACCTTCTTATTGTAAGGCACACACGCTAACTTCTGTTCTACCATGCTGCCTCTAAAAAATAGAATGCATTACATTAAAATAAAAAGGTACAATAGCTTGCACGGACAGTTAAAATATTATATGACTATTAGGGCTGTGACTCTTTGGGCACCACACAATTTAATTTGGATTCTTGTGGATAACGATTCGATTAATAATCGATTCTCGATTATAAATCAATACTTTTTTAATAACGTTCCTCCATAAAATAAACAGCTCTGGTAAATTTTTATATTACTTAAAATAAAACTGGTTTTGTTTAATACAATTCTACTTAAACATTTATTAAGTCATAAGTCATAAAGTATTTTTATACAATACATTTAAATTTGATTTTTGCTTCTTTTTTTTAATCAAGAATAGTTTTGAAAACCTTTTTTTTTGTGACAACCCTAATGACTGTCTGTGTTCGATCCAATCTTATTAAAAATGTTTAATGTGCAAAAAGGGAAATATATAAATCATTTTTATGAGATTTTATGAAAGGAATTGTTCCTTTGGATCTAAGGGTAAAAACAATATACATACATTATTATATTAACATTAAGTGTAATGTTTTAAAGTTTTGTTTTTTTCACTAAACTTTGATCAACTCAATAAATTAATAATGCATTCAAATACATGTTATTGATAATTTACCAATCAAGACTGTAACACCGTCAATATTCCTCTTTCCACCTTGTTTTTGGAAAAAATTACATACAAGCATAAAATATTTAACAAAAATAAAATAACATCAAAAAGAAAACAATTTTTGGACAAAGGGTAAAGAGTATTTTTTGACAGTCACACATTAAAATGCTAATAAACAATACAGGGCGCGGTTTTTGAAAAGAAAGATGTCAGTAGTTTAGGAATGTCATCTTGAAGTTGCGCAACGGCAATGTTTTTGTACTTGGACATGACAAATGTAACAAAGAGACAAGCGAGTTCACACAGTGTGCAGCCTAGAGAAGCGCTACATTGTTGTGTGTTATGACAAAAGTACCTCTTTTGTTGCAGGGAGAAGCAGCAGGGAATGATCAAACCTCTTGACTTCATCCATCGAGAGGACGCCCTGTGAGTCATCTGCATCTAAAGTTGAACAAAATGTCATTGTAATGACTTGTGAGGAGGGTGTGTACAGTAATACAGTAATAGGCGGCCATGCATGCAGGCATGTGAGCACCCTTTTGGGGGAAAAAAACAAAAAAGAGGAAACCTGATGTAAAAAAAAAAAAAAAAGGAACATTTCTATCGGCACAAAGGGCTGCCACGCAAACCCCAAAAGAAAATTTTGAAAATCAAGACTACAATTCCTGCAATTGTGTTCATTTCTACACTATATTTTACCTTTAGATTTATTCTCATCCACTAACCTCTTTTGGCTGTTTTTTGACACTTACTTGTCCCATGTAATGTACCACATAATTTTTATTAGTAGATCATTTACTAGAGGGCAGCACGGTGGAACAGGGGTTAGTGCATGTGCATCACAATATGAAGGTCCTGAGTAGTCCTGTGTTCGAGCCTGCGCTCGGGATCTTTCTGTGTGGAGCTTGCATGTTCTCCCCGTCACTGCGTGGGTTCCCTCCGGGTACTCCGGCTTCCTCCCACCTCCAAAGACATGCACCTGGGGATAGGTTGATTGGTAACACTAAATTGGCCCTAGTGTGTGAATGTGAGTGTGACTGTTATCTGTCTATCTGTGTTGGCCCTGCGATGAGGTGGCGACTTGTCCAGGGTGTACCCCGCCTTCCGCCCGAATGCATCTGAGATGGGCTACAGCAACCCCCGCGACCCCAAAAAAGGGACAAGCGGTAGAAAATGGATAAATGGATAGATCATTTACTAACATTATTATCATTGTAAATGTAATGTAAAATGATATAACATGTATGCGAAGAATTTAGAAAAAGTTTCAGATTTGGAAAGTCTATCCTGTAGCCACGCCCCCTCAGGTAATATACTTCCGATGTTGTGACCTCTGTTTACATCCGTCATGTCAAAAATTTACTTTCTCGATGGCTACTAATAAATACTCTAGAACTACAACTAGTTACGAACATCATCCAAATATAACTAGCAGCGAAGTTGTGGCTCAGAGAGCAAACGCAGGCGGCAACAAGTAAGCGAGCTAGAGGATCTTAACTATGCTATTTAGTGCGCTTCTTTCGGCGCCCCTGATTGTCTCCCTGTCCTGCAATTTGGCGTTTAGGCAAGAGGAACAGCGAGTTCTTGCGGCTGAGGCGAGCGTGTTTTGTTCAGATCCTATTGTTTTGATACTTCATTAAGAAAAACCTGGAAGTGATATTTTGATGCGACAATGAATGTTTAAAAATGCGGAATTTCACATTTTTGTGGACATTTCACATGCATAGGAAATACCTGCTGCTATACATCTTACCAGTTTTAAAGACAAATGTTTTGAAAGGATGGAAGTGGGTTAACTATGTGGATGCTTATGGGAACCACCACTTGGGCTAGCAGCTGTAAGTGAAGCTTTGTAAGCCTTCTAATCTCCTTCAAGAAACGAGGATGTCATCATTTTTGCAGATTAGAATATGCTTTGTTAATCACTACAATACATCCATACTCTAAATATATTGTACAGTACAGTGATTCCCCCCGTTGCACAACTCTTTCCCCATAGGAAATCATGTAAATAGAAATTAAACCTTTTAATAAAGGGTCTGTTTGCAACATTAACACAGATGCCTAGAGGGTGCCAACTTTCCAATGTATTTTACACAGTGTGGCCCGCCCTCTAATGGCTTCTTGTACACAATGATGTTATTATATCTGTACGTAATACATGCACGCGCATTAAGTTTAGGTGATGTTAGCTAATAATAGCAATTTGGATCGCTAGTGTTAGCAGTCATTGAATGTGCTATCATAACAACATGACTGCAAATTGTTTGTTGCTTCTCTGTTGCTTCTGTATGTGTGCACGTGCTCCCTGCCCGAGACCGGGTGAGTGACAGCCGTGAACACCAATCATTTTATTCGGGCGGTAACATTTTCTATTACATAAACTTAGTATTTATGAAAAATATAGAAAATTGTCAAACAAATTTGGTGTTCTTGTTATATTTTTTGCTTTGAAAAATGTTACTGTGAGAAAGTTGCAAACAACACCTTTAACTATTACTATTGTAGAAACTGCAAATTAAACTAAAAAAGATTAACCTACTCATTATTTGCACGACAGGGTATTTCCATGCCAGTCACACTTCCAGCGACATGCTAATTTACGTTAGCATCTGCTCAGTAAGATTAAATATATTTACAAACCCCGTTTCCATATGAGTTGGGAAATTGTGTTATATGTAAATATAAACGTAAGACAATGATTTGCAAATCCTTTTCAACCCATATTCAATTGAATGCACTACAAAGACAAGATATTTGATGTTCAAACTCATAAACTTTTTTTTTTTTTGCAAATAATAATTAACTTAGAATTTCATGGCTGCAACACATGCCAACGTAGTTGGGAAAGGGCATGTTCACCACTGAGTTACATGGTCTTTCCTTTTAACAACACTCAGTAAACGTTTGGGAACTGTGGAGACACATTTTTTAAGCTTCTCAGGTGGAATTCTTTCCCATTTTTGCTTGATGTACAGCTTAAGTTGTTCAACAGTCCGGGGGTCTCCGTTGTGGTATTTTAGGCTTCATAATGCGCGACACATTTTCAATGGGAGACAGGTCTGGACTACAGGCAGGCCAGTCTAGTACCCGCACTCTTTTACTATGAAGCCACGTTGATGTAACACGTGGCTTGGCATTGTCTTGCTGAAATAAGCAGGGGCGTCCATGGTAGCGTTGCTTGGATGGCAACATATGTTGCTCCAAAACCTATATGTACCTTTCAGCATTAATGGCGCCTTCACAGATATGTAAGTTACCCATGCCTTGGGCACTAATACACCCCCATACCATCACAGATGCTGGCTTTTCAACTTTGCGCCTATAACAATCCGGATGGTTCTTTTCCTCTTTGGTCCGGAGGACACAAAATCCACAGTTTCCAAAAACAATTTGAAATGTGGACTTGTCAGACCACAGAACACTTTTCCACTTTGCATCAGTCCATCTTAGATGAGCTCAGGCCCAGCGAAGCCGACGGCGTTTCTGGGTGTTGTTGATGAACGGTTTTCGCCTTGCATAGGAGAGTTTTAACTTGCACTTACAGATGTAGCGACCAATTGTAGTTACTGACAGTGGGTTTCTGAAGTGTTCCTGAGCCCATGTGGTGATATCCTTTACACACTGATGTCGCTTGTTAATGCAGTACAGCCTGAGAGATCGAAGGTCACGGGCTTAGCTGTTTATGTGCAGTGATTTCTCCAGATTCTCTGAACCCTTTGATGATATTACGAACCGTTAGATGGTGAAATCCCTAAATTCCTTGCAATAGCTGGTTGAGAAAGGTTTTTCTTAAACTGTGCAACAATTTGCTCACGCTTTTGTTGACAAAGTGGTGACCCTCGCCCCATCCTTGTTTGTGAATGACCGAGCATTTCTTGGAATCTACTTTTATACCCAATCATGGCACCGACCTGTTCCCAATTTGCCTGTTTACCTGTGGGATGTTCTAAATAAGTGTTTGATGAGCATTCCTCAACTTTATCAGTATTTATTGCCACCTTTCCCAACTTCTTTGTCACGTGTTGCTGGCATCAAATTCTAAAGTTAAAGGGGAACATTATCACCAGACCTATGTAAGCGTCAATATATACCTTGATGTTGCAGAAAAAAGACCATATATTTTTTTAACCGATTTCCGAACTGGGCTTCACGGTGGCAGAGGGGTTAGTGCATCTGCCTCACAATACGAAGGTCCTGAGTAGTCTTGGGTTCAATCCCGGGCTCGGGATCTTTCTGTGTGGAGTTTGCATGTCCTCCCCGTGACTGCGTGGGTTCCCTCCGGGTACTCCGGCTTCCTCCCACCTCCAAAGACATGCACCTGGGGATAAGTTGATTAGCAACACTAAAAATTGGCCCTAGTGTGTGGATGTGAGTGTGAATGTTGTCTGTCTATCTGTGTTGGCCCTGCGATGAGGTGGCGACTTGTCCAGGGTGTATCCCGCCTTCCGCCCGATTGTAGCTGAGATAGGCTACAGCGCCCCCCGCGACCCCAAAGGGAATAAGCGGTAGAAAATGGATGGATGGATTTCCGAACTCTAAATGGGTGAATTTTGGCGAATTAAACGCCTTTCTATTATTCGCTCTCGGAGCGATGACGTCACAACGTGACGTCACCCGCCATTTTCTCAAACACATTGCAAACACCGAGTCAAATCAGCTCTGTTATTTTCCGTTTTTTTCGACTGTTTTCCGTACCTTGGAGACATCATGCCTCGTCGGTGTGTTGTCGGAGGGTGTAACGACACGAACAGGGGATTCAAGTTGCACCAGTGGCCCAAAGATGCGAAAACAGCAAGAAATTGGACGTTTGTTCCGCACACTTTTCCGACGAAAGCTATGCTACGACAGAGATGGCAAGAATGTGTGGATATCCTGCGACACTCAAAGCAGATGCATTTCCAACGATAAAGTCAAAGAAATCTGCCGCCAGACCCCCATTGAATCTGCTGGAGTGTGTGAGCAATTCAGGGACAAAGGACCTCGGTAGCACGGCAAGCAATGGCGGCAGTTTGTTCTCGCAGACGAGCGAGCTAAACCCCCTGGATGTCTTGGCTCACACCGTCCCTTATGCCACCGAAGATGATCAAGAGAAGAATATCGACCCTAGCTTCCCTGGCCTGCTGACATCAACTCCAAAACTGGACAGATCAGCTTTCAGGAAAAGAGAGCGGATGAGGGTTTGTCTACAGAATATATTAATTGATGAAAATTGGGCTGTCTGCACTCTCAAAGTGCATGTTGTTGCCAAATGTATTTCATATGCTGTAAAACTAGTTCATAGTTGTTAGTTTCCTTTAATGCCAAACAAACACATACCAATCGTTGGTTAGAAGGCGATCGCCGAATTCGTCCTCGCTTTCTCCCGTGTCGCTGGCTGTCGTGTCCGTCGGTTTCGCTTGCATACGGTTCAAACCGATATGGCTCAATAGCTTCAGTTTCTTCTTCAATTTTGTTTTCGCTACCTGCCTCCACACTACAACCATTTGTTTCAATACATGCGTAATCTGTTGAATCGCTTAAGCCACTGAAATCCGAGTCTGAATCCGAGCTAATGTCGCTATAGCTTGCTGTTCTATGCGCCATGTTTGTTTGTGTTGGCATCACTATGTGACGTCACAGGAAAATGGACGGGTGTATATAACGATGGTTAAAATCAGGCACTTTGAAGCTTTTTTTAGGGATATTGCGTGATGGGTAAAATTTTGAAAAAAACTTCGAAAAATAAAATAAGCCACTGGGAACTGATTTTTAATGGTTTTAACCCTTCTGAAATTGTGATAATGTTCCCCTTTAATGATTATTTGCAACAAAAAAAAATGTTTATCCGTTTGAACATCAAATATGTTGTCTTTGTAGCATATTCAACTGAATATGGGTTGAAAATGATTTGCAAATCATTGTATTCCGTTTATATTTACAAACCCCGTTTCCATATGAGTTGGGACATTGTGTTAGATGTAAATATAAACGGAATACAATGGTTTGCAAATCATTTTTAACCTATATTCAGTTGAATATGCTACAAAGACAACATATTTGATGTTCAAACTGATAAACATTTTTTTTTTGCAAATAATCATTAACTTTAGAATTTGATGCCAGCAACACGTGACAAAGATGTTGGGAAAGGTGGCAATAAATACTGATAAAGTTGAGAAATGCTCATCAAACACTTATTTGGAACATCCCACAGGTGTGCAGGCTAATTGTGAACAGGTGGGTGCCATGATTGGGTATAAAAACAGCTTCCCAAAAATTGCTCAGTCTTTCACAAGAAAGGATGGGGTGAGTTACACCCCTTTGTCCACAACTGCGTGAGCAAATAGTCAAACAGTTTAAGAACAACGTTTCTCAAAGTGCAATTGCAAGAAATTTAGGGATTTCAACATCTACGGTCCATAATATCATCAAAAGGTTCAGAGAATCTGGAGAAATCACTCCACGTAAGCGGCATGGCCGGAAACCAACATTAAATGACCGTGACCTTCGATCCCTCAGACGGCACTGTATCAAAAACCGACATCAATCTCTAAAGGATATCACCACATGGGCTCAGGAACACTTCAGAAAACCACTGTCACTAAATACAGTTCATCGCTACATCTGTAAGTGCAAGTTAAAGCTCTACTATGCAAAGCGAAAGCCATTTATCAACAACATCCAGAAACGCCGCCGGCTTCTCTGGGCCCGAGATCATCTAAGATGGACTCATGCAAAGTGGAAAAGTGTTCTGTGGTCTGACGAGTCCACATTTCAAATTGTTTTTGGAAATATTCAACATCGTGCCATCCGGACAAAAGGGGAAGCGAACCATCCAGACTGTTATCGACGCAAAGTTCAAAAGCCAGCATCTGTGATGGTATGGGAGTGCATTAGTGCCCCAGGCATGGGTAACTTACATATCTGTGAAGGCACCTTTAATGCTGAAAGGTACACACAGGTTTTGGAACAACATATGCAGCCATCTAAGCGCCGTCTCTTTCATGGAAGCCCCTTTTTATTTCAGCAAGACAATACCAAGCCACATTTAGCACGTGTTACAACAGTGTGGCTTCATAAAAAAAGAGTGCGGGTACTTTCCTGGTTCGCCTGCAGTCCAGACCTGTCTCCCATCGAAAATGTGTGGCGCATTATGAAGCGTAAAATACGACAGCGGAGACCCCGGAGTGTTGAACGACTGAAGCTCTACATAAAACAAGAATGGGAAAGGATTCCACTTTCAAAGCTTCAACAATTAGTTTCCTCAGTTCCCAATCGTTTATTGAGTGTTGTTAAAAGAAAAGGTGATGTAACACAGTGGTGAACATGCCCTTTCCCAACTACTTTGGCACGTGTTGCAGCCATGAAATTCTAAGTTAATTATTATTTACAAAAAAAAATAAAGTTTGAGTTTGAACATCAAATATCTTGTCTTTGGAGTGCATTCAATTGAATATGGGTTGAAAAGGATTTGCAAATCATTGTATTCCGTTTATATTTACCGTATTTTACGGACTATAAGTCGCAGTTTTTTTCATAGTTTGGCCGGGGGTGCGACTTATACTCAGGAGCGACTTATGTGTGAAATTATTAGCACATTACCGTAAAATATCAAATAATATTATTTATCTCATTCACGTAAGAGACTAGACGTATAAGATTGCATCAGATTTAGCGATTAGGAGTGACAGATTGTTTGGTAAACGTATAGCATGTTCTATATGTTATAGTTATTTGAATGACTCTTACCATAATATGCTACGTTAACATACCAGGCACGTTCTCAGTTGGTTATTTATGCGTCATATAACGTACTCTTATTCAGCCTGTTGTTCACTATTCTTTATTTATTTTAAATTGCCTTTCAAATGTCTATTCTTGGTGTTGGGTTTTATCAAATACATTTACCCAAAAATTGCGACTTATACTCCAGTGCGACTTATATATGTTTTTTTCCTTCTTTATTATGCATTTTCGGCCGGTGCGACTTATACTCCGGAGCGACTTATACTCCGAAAAATACGGTACATATAACACAATTTCCCAACTCATATGGAAACGGGGTTTGTACATCTAACACAATTTCCCAACTCATATGGAAACGGGGTTTGTATGTATGCAGCTGATATTAAAGTAAATACACTGTTCATTTTGTTACCGGCAAGACAGACCGTTTTGTCTCAGTAAGTTCCGTTTCCTTTTCTATGGTTATCATTACTTGTATGTTTTTGTGGAGACGTCACAATAATAATCTTACTGACAGATGGTTTGAACTTTTATTTATTGACAATTCTGTGTGTGCATTTTAACTGTGCAAGAGTTATTTGTTTACATGTATGCAATATTGTATATTCATTTATGTTGATTAATTATCCAGTGTGTGGAAGATACCATAAATGAAGCTTTTTGCAGCAGGCTGTATTTGGGAGTTGCTTTGACACAAAGAAAGGAAAGAAACATAATTAAGGGCCATTGCTGGCTGATTAAAATTGGTTCATTACTGCCTGTGGATTAGCGCCAGTGGACTATTGGATTTCTCCCTTTCAGCTGGCGGCTAAATTGATTTAACTGTTCGTCCTCAGTGTGAATTATATGAAGGGCTTCTAATAAATCTAGAAATAAGCAGCACATTAATGGAGAAAAGGAACATTTAGTGTAGAACTTTCGTGAAACAAAGAAGCCCATTAACACGGCGACATGTTTACTTCATCAGGAGACGCAAATAGAGAGGAGCTTTGTGCCGCCTCACAAAGCTCCTCTCAAGGTATGCAGCAGGAGAGACTCCATGTTTTAACTGTGGGGGGCCGAAGTAGACATCTCAACGCTTGTCAGCAACCACACATCAACGCTGTTGCTGAGAAAACGCAGCAATCTCATGTTATAAATTCAGTATCACTGTTAAAAGTATCACAAAAATAATGTATCCGATGGTAATTTTTTACAAGTGTTTTTATGCCCAAAAACACCACAAAAAATTTGAGATACATTTTTTTTTTTAATTAACCATATTGAACCGAATTTAAGACGGGATTTGCCAAGAAAAAGTATGAATTCTCCCCAAGCGCATCAGAATTTTCCTTTCTGTCACTCACAACGCCAGTGACAGCAGAAAATGAAGGTTACTCTTACAAAGCGAGTCTTTGGGTATAATTGCGGTATTCTTGACAAAGAAGCCCAACATTTGGAAAAGAATGGAGGAGAAACCGTAGCACCAAAATTAAATGCAGTGGAACCTCGATTTACAAACCCCTCTTTTTGGGAATTGTTTTCGATTTACGAACCATAAGATCGAGTCTCTGTGTACGAACACTTTATTCATTCATTCAGTGTCCCGCTGGCAGCCATTGTGTGCCGCAGGATGGAGCCATTCTGGGGAGGCGGCGCCTTCCACATCACTTGCTGTGCAGTAGAGTACACTATATCACTAAGTGCTTTAACTTGTGTACCTTTTTTGTGTTTTTTGTCTTTTGACAAGTTTTTTCCTTTTTGCTAACTCAATACGAGTCCTAAAAAGCCTGCAGACCAGCATGGAAAGGAAGAGCAAATCGCTGTGGAGTTAAAAAATAAAAAAAGACAAATCTGATATTATTTTACACAGAACTCCAAAAATGGACTGGACAAAATTATTGGCACCTTTTCAAAATTGTAAGAAATAGTTGTATTCTCAGCATGTGATGCTCCTTTAATTAATAATTAAACTCAACTGTAGCAAGTAACAGGTGCTGGCCATATAGAAATCACACTTGCAGCTAGTTAAAATGGAGAACAATTGACACATGGAGGAAAGAAAGAAGAGCAAATAAAACTCTCAGAAGATTTGAGAACCAAGATTGTGGAAACGCATGGACAATCTCAAGGCTACAAATCCATCTCCAGAGATCTAAATGTTCCAATGTCTTCAAGAAGTTTAAAGCCCATGGCACTGTAGCTAACCGCCCTGGACGTGGACGGAAGAAAAAATTGATGAAAGACTTCAACAAAGGATTGTTAGAACTGTGGATAAAGAACCTTGATCCACTTCCAAACAAATTCAAGCTGTCCTGATGACACAAGGTACAACAGTGTCAGCTCGCACTATCTGTTGCCATCTCAATGAAAAGGGACGGTAGGAGACCCAGGAGGACCTCGCTGCTGACACAGAGACATAAAAAAGCAAGACCGGAGTTTGCAAAAACTTACCTGAGGAAGCCAAAATCCTTCTGGGTAAACGTCCTGTGGACAGATGGGACTAAAGTGGAGCTTTACAGAAAACAAAATGAGGCCTTCGAAGAAAAGGACACTATCCCTACAGTCAAACATGGTGGAGGTTCACTGATGTTTTGGGGTTGCTTTGTTGCTTCTGGTACCGGGTGCCTTGACTGTGTGTATGGCATTATGAAATCTGAGGACTACTAAAAAATGTTGGGGCATAATGTAGTGCCCTGTGTCAGAAAGCTGGGTCTCTGTCAGAGGTTATGGGTCTTCCAGCAAGACAACGACCCAAAAAGCACACCAAAATGGCTTAAGACAAAGCTATGGAGAGTTCTGAAGTGGCAATCAATGAGTCCAGATCTAAATCCTATAGAAGATCTGTGGAGAAATCGAAGAACAACAGTTTGGAGAAGGCACCCTTCAAATCTGAGAGACCTGAAGCAGTTTGCAAAAGAAGAGTGGTCCAAAATTGTAAGAAACTCATTGATGGTTACAGTTACAGGAAGTGATTGATTTCAGTTACTTTTCTATTTACGTAACACTGTTCACGAAGCATTTAGGTTTGTGTCGAGGTTCCACTTCCTGTTCTATGGTTATCACATTTTTTCAAAACATACTTGTAGAATTAATTTCTTGACATTGTCTTGTACCGTAATGTTTTCATGTCAAGTAGTAACATATAAAACGTGGCCCTTGGCAAACATGCATCAATACTACATAAGTGTGTCAGTTTTAGTGCTTATGTGGTACGTTAGAACAGAACAGCGACAGGTCTTAGAGACTCTTGTTTGTTTCCCATAATTAAACTATAGTACGATTTCCCATTTTAGCGTTCTTCATAAATCATCAGAAAAGTACCTTTCTGCTTGACCACAAAAAAGAGGAATGCAAGCGCAGCCATGCGATTATACAACCGTCTGAATCACCCAGCAAACCACTCTGATTGAACATGAGCAACAAAAATGTTCAATTTATGTTGTGTTAATTACAACCAAGCGAGCCTTACATCCTCTCAGAACTTGTTCTCATCACTAGCCTTTCTTCCATTATATATGTATTAAAAAGTGTTGCATGAAATATTAAACATTTACTGTTTTTTTCCCCCCTTTTAAACGCTGTGGAAGTAAGTTTAAACATAGGAAAACAGTTTAAAAATGAGGAAGTGACCCAGGAAGTCCAATGCAGGAGGAAAAAATACAGCATCAAAACAAGAATATGACGGAATATTATTAGAAAAGGTTCTTGGAAGCAGGAGGTGGGAAGTAAGCATACTCCATCCATATAGTACATACTGTACTGTGGATACTGTAAATGCTTTTGTTTACAATATAACAACAGTTCTTGCTTATTCAGATGTAGTGATAGTGTAGGTGTCCATCAATGACCAACTTTCATTTTGGTATGATAATAGATGCATGGACAGATATATAAAAGTGGATGTGCAATAACTGGCTAACTGAATGTCACATTAGCGATGGGTGAGCAACTACAGGAGATACCAGTTCTCGGTGGGGGGGTTGGAAGATGGAAGAATATTAATAGGCTCACACTGGGACTGTTATTGCTCTTTCTTTTTCCACTGCAGGTGCCCAGAGTCCATCATGTGCTCAAACAGGGAGCCATTAAAATGATCATTGAAGTAAGGCTAAATTATTGACTTGATGTTGTTTTTTTTAATCACATAAGCAGTTTTACTAATATGGTGAGTTGCGTGGGCTTAAACAGGCGGCTTGTGTCCCTATGTGTTTAAGTGTTCCCCAGTGGAAACTTTATTTTGTGGTATGTTTTGTACTAAAACTAATTCATAGGAAATAAATTGTGCATAACAATCGCAACATATATTTGTAAACCTTCCTAAAAAATAAAAATAAATTAAAAAAAGCTCAGATCGGGCATCTGCGTGGCTCGGTTAGTAGAAGGGCCGTGCTAGCAATAAAATAAAGATAAATAAATAAATATTGACTGTTGTTACCCAAAGTATATTAAGTGGGATTTTTCAGAAAAACAAATATATACAGTAACACAAAAACAACCTGTCCCTGTGATCACTATAGGTGTATAAATAATAATATAGTGTTAAATAAAATCATCCATCCATTTTCTGCCGCTTTTTCCCTTCGGGGTGGCGGGGGGCGCTGGAGCCTATCTCAGCTACAATCGGGCGGAAGGCGGGGTACACCCTGGACAAGTCGCCACCTCATCGCAGGGCCAACACAGATAGACAGACAACATTCACACTCACATAAATAAAATCAGTTCCTTGGGCACAAAACTGAAAATAATACAGCTCTCCAAAAAGTGCACTTCTGCTGCTATTGGAACATCCTTCTGGGGTCCATCAGTGTGGCCTCCTCCAGGAATGACTGCACGTCCTTGTCCTGGAGGGAAAATGAGGGACAGACACAGCATAGAAT
>NC_084554.2:27502500-27527500 GCF_033978685.3 Nerophis lumbriciformis | reverse complement strand
GTTTACCATGAGGTCAGGATCAAGGTTAGGTCTTTTGAGCAGAGGATGAATAACCGCTTTCTTGAATGCTAGGGGAACAGTGCCAGAGGAAAGTGATAAGTTTATAATATTTAGCACTGATGGACCTAATAATACAAAAAGCTCCTTGATAAGTTTCCCAGGAAGTGGGTCAAGTAAACATGTTGTTTGTTTTATCCCACTTACACGCTGTAATAGTTCCTCTAATGTTATTTCATCAAAAAGAGAGAGACTATTTTGTATTGCAGTATCCGTCGTAGATACAGTTGTATCTGTGTTCATAGAACCCAGTTGTAGCTGGGATGCGTTGTCTTTAATCTCCTTTCTAATGAGTTCAATTTTCTTATTAAAGAAATTCATAAAGTCATCTGCCGAGTGGGTAGAGCTATTGGGAGGAGTCCCTTGTTGGGTTAGCGATGCTACTGTACTAAACAAAAATTTAGGGTCGTTTTTGTTGAGGCGGATGAGATTTGAGTAATATTTAGCTTTAGCTAAGGTAAGCATGCGTTTATACGATATTAAACTATCACTCCATGCTTGATGGAAAACCTCAAGCTTGGTCGCGCGCCATTTGCGTTCCAACTTTCTACATGATAATTTATGAGCTCTGGTTTCCTCTGTAAACCATGGGGTGCGCCTTTTAGGGGCCCTTTTTTGTTTTAGCGGTGCTATACTATCAATGGTTTTGCGCAGGGCATTGTCAAAGTTGTTAGTGAGGTTATCAATAGAGCCGACATAATTTGGGAATGGTGCCATTACCGAAGGCAGTAGGTCAGCAAGAGTCATCGTTGTGGCGGCATTAATGTTGCGGCTGCTATAGCAGTTATTATTATTATTAGTTTGTTGACAATGAGTCAGAACTTCGAATTTTATAAGGTAATGATCGGACATTACTTTAGTATACGGGAGTACCATAACTTTGGAGGTGGTGACACCCCTGACCAGCACTAGATCTATCGTATTGCCGTTGCGATGCGTAGGTTCATTTATTATTTGTGTAAGACCACAGCTATCAATTATAGTCTGGACCGCCACGCACTGAGGGTCCGATGGGGTATTCATATGGATATTAAAGTCCCCCATTATGATTATATTGTCTGCGTGCGTCACTAGATCAGCAACAAACTCTGAGAATTCATTAATAAAGTCCGAGTAGGGCCCTGGGGGGCGGTAGATAACAGCCATATCGAGAGGCAGCGGTGCGACAGACCTCATAGTAAGCACCTCAAACGATTTGTATTTATTATTTAGGTTAGGGGTAAGGTTAAAGTTTTCATTGTATATTAGTGCGACCCCCCCACCCCTTTTAAGGGGACGGGCAATATGCGCATTCGTATAGTTAGGAGGAGATGCCTCATTTAGCGCAAAAAATTCGTCTGGTTTGAGCCAGGTTTCGCTAAGACCAATGACGTTAAGATTGTTGTCTCTAATGACCTCATTAACTAATAACGTTTTGGGAGACAATGATCTTATGTTTAAAAAGCCCATATTATAAGTATTGGGCTGTTTTGACGAGTTTTTGTTTAAATTATCCGTAGTAGAAATATTAATAATGTTGCGTTTATTATACGTAGTGCACTTTAAATAGTTTCGACCGTATCTAGGAATTGATACGACGGGAATTTTCAGATTGTTTGCTTGATGCTGCGATCGACTGAACGCATCATGATTTGCCACCTCAGTAGAATGCATATCTACCCCGGACACATTCACAACAGAAAACACATTATGTGAGTTGTGTGTTATTCTAAGAAAATTGCTATGCGTACAGGAATTATCCAGCCTGGTGCTGGCTAGTTCTAGCTTAACTGACTCCTCACCCGGACTAGCAGGCTCTGTAATTGCCTGTGACCGGGCTTGCTCTAGTGTAGTTAGTCAAATGTAACTTAAACAGTAGTCTATATTCTTAGACAGGATGATGGCGCCTTCCTGGTTAGGGTGAAGGCCGTCCCTCATCAGCAAGCCTGGTTTGCCCCAGAAAGAGGGCCAATTATCAATAAACGTTAGTCCCTGTTGTCTACAGAAGCTAGCCAGCCACTTGTTAATCTGCTATATCTCTCATCATTGCCTCTCGCAGGCAGGGGGCCAGAGACAATTACTCGATGCCTGGACATCTTTCTAGCGAGATCACAAGTCCTGGCTATGTTTCTCTTTGTAATCTCTGACTGTCTCATTCTAGTGTCATTGGAGCCAACGTGTACAACTATATTCGCATAACTAGTGGTGCGATTAGCCTGTCGTACGTGTTTACTAGGCCTGTTGCGAGTTAGCTCCCTAAGATTAGCCTCAATGTCAGGTGCTCGGGCCCCCGGGATGCACTTAATTGTGGCTGGTTTGCTAAGCTTTATGTTTCGGGTGATGGAGTCCCCTATGACTAAGGTGTGGTGCCCGGTAGACTGGGGTGTAGGACTAGCTAAAGAGCTAAATCTATTATGTGTCTCAACCGGTACACCGTAGCTTGTAGGCCGCTTAGGACTGCTACAGGCTGGGCTAGTTAGCTCGCTACAGCTAACGCTAGCAGATGTGTCCGCAACATCTAAAGTTACGAGATTACTCTGCTCTAACTGGCGGACACGGCCCTCTAGCAGAGCCAGCCTCTCCGTGAGTAAGGTGCAAGACGCGCAGGAAGCCATACTCACGGTGTTTTCTGTCACCGAGTGAAGTTCCTGCTGTCTTCCGAGAAGTCCTGGTCACGGTGTGCAGGAGTAGACTCCTTCTGACCGGCGCCCGGCGACGCCTTTCTCCGCCCTAGCTTCGTTAGCTTAGCAGCTAGCTGCTAGCTAGCTGCGGGAGGGGTGGAGAGACAGAGATCGGGTGATTTGCAAGTTAAATAGTACTACTAAATATGTTGAGAAAGTAATAAAGAAAGCTGCAGAACAATTTAAAAGCACACAAATAGAACGATACTTAGCTTTTTCGAAACAGCGAGCAGTCAGCGAGCAGTCACGCACGGTGAACCGGAACCGGAAGTGGACCTCCACTGATCCAGGCTTGGGTCAGGCTTCTGGTACCTGCTGATCTGTATTTGGGATCTGCATAAGTGCTGAAAAATTGCACGCGTTTGCCTTGGTAGTCTGTGCCTACACCGGACGGACGCCTTCAAGCACACCAGGAACTTGAAGACAGGAAACAGGATACCAGGAAAACAGGAACTATGGAAAAAACAAACAGTCCACAGCTACAGCATACAGCTACACTGATATCGACAATACTCCAGCCTATATGTATATATATGTATATATATGTATATATATATATATGTATATATATATATATGTATATGTATATGTATACATATATATGTATATGTATACATACAACATACATATATATATATATATGTATGTTTATATATATATGTATATATTTATATACATTATGTGTTTATATATACATGTATACAGGTAAAAGCCAGTAAATTAGAATATTTTGAAAAACTTGATTTATTTCAGTAATTGCATTCAAAAGGTGTAACTTGTACATTATATTTATTCATTGCACACAGACTGATGCATTCAAATGTTTATTTCATTTAATTTTGATGATTTGAAGTGGCAACAAATGAAAATCCAAAATTCCATGTGTCACAAAATTAGAATATTACTTAAGGCTAATACAAAAAAGGGATTTTTAGAAATGTTGGCCAACTGAAAAGTATGAAAATGAAAAATATGAGCATGTACAATACTCAATACTTGGTTGGAGCTCCTTTTGCCTCAATTACTGCGTTAATGCGGCGTGGCATGGAGTCGATGAGTTTCCGGCACTGCTCAGGTGTTATGAGAGCCCAGGTTGCTCTGATAGTGGCCTTCAACTCTTCTGCGTTTTTGGGTCTGGCATTCTGCATCTTCCTTTTCACAATACCCCACAGATTTTCTATGGGGCTAAGGTCAGGGGAGTTGGCGGGCCAATTTAGAACAGAAATACCATGGTCCGTAAACCAGGCACGGGTAGATTTTGCGCTGTGTGCAGGCGCCAAGTCCTGTTGGAACTTGAAATCTCCATCTCCATAGAGCAGGTCAGCAGCAGGAAGCATGAAGTGCTCTAAAACTTGCTGGTAGACGGCTGCGTTGACCCTGGATCTCAGGAAACAGAGTGGACCGACACCAGCAGATGACATGGCACCCCAAACCATCACTGATGGTGGAAACTTTACACTAGACTTCAGGCAACGTGGATCCTGTGCCTCTCCTGTCTTCCTCCAGACTCTGGGACCTCGATTTCCAAAGGAAATGCAAAATTTGCATGGTTGGGTGATGGTTTGGGGTGCCATATCATCTGCTGGTGTCGGTCCACTCTGTTTCCTGAGATCCAGGGTCAACGCAGCCGTCTACCAGCAAGTTTTAGAGCACTTCATGCTTCCTGCTGCTGACCTGCTCTATGGAGATGGAGATTTCAAGTTCCAACAGGACTTGGCGCCTGCACACAGCGCAAAATCTACCCGTGCCTGGTTTACGGACCATGGTATTTCTGTTCTAAATTGGCCCGCCAACTCCCCTGACCTTAGCCCCATAGAAAATCTGTGGGGTATTGTGAAAAGGAAGATGCAGAATGCCAGACCCAAAAACGCAGAAGAGTTGAAGGCCACTATCAGAGCAACCTGGGCTCTCATAACACCTGAGCAGTGCCAGAAACTCATCGACTCCATGCCACGCCGCATTAACGCAGTAATTGAGGCAAAAGGAGCTCCAACCAAGTATTGAGTATTGTACATGCTCATATTTTTCATTTTCATACTTTTCAGTTGGCCAACATTTCTAAAAATCCCTTTTTTGTATTAGCCTTAAGAAATATTCTAATTTTGTGACACACGGAATTTTGGATTTTCATTTGTTGCCACTTCAAATCATCAAAATTAAATGAAATAAACATTTGAATGCATCAGTCTGTGTGCAATGAATAAATATAATGTACAAGTTACACCTTTTGAATGCAATTACTGAAATAAATCAAGTTTTTCAAAATATTCTAATTTACTGGCTTTTACCTGTATATATGTATACATATATATACATATATATATATATATATATATATATATATATATATATATATATATATATATATATATATATATATATATATATATATATATATATATGTATGTATGTGTGTGTATATATATATATATATATATATATATGTATATATATGTATATGTATACATATATATGTGTATATATATATATATATATATATATGTACATATATGTATATATAAAATGTGTATATATATATATATATATATATATATATATACATATATGTATATATAAAATGTGTATATATATATATGTATGTGTGGGGAAAAAAATCACAAGACTATTTCATCTCTACAGGCCTGTTTCATGAGGGGGGTACCCTCAATCGTCAGGAGATTTTAATGGGAGCATTCGCATACCATGGTTTATATAGGGCACAGAGTGGGTGGGTACAGGCTGGCCTAGGGGCGTGGTGATTGGTTCATGTGTTACCTAGGAGGTGTTTCCGTCTATGGCGGCATGTTGTTACAATTTCGCTGCGCTTGTTGAGGGATGACAGGTCTGGACGGTAGATAATAAACAGTTTCTCTTTCAAGCATAGGTTGCATCTTTTATTACCACTATTGTAAGGTGTGCTGGATGCAAGAATTTGCCATGTTATTGAATATTCAACATTATTGTCTTTGAGGTCCCAAATGTGTTTGCTGAGTTCTGTGGTATTTCGCAGGTTTTTGTTCCTGAAAGAAGCCTTGTGGTTGTTCCATCTGGTTTTGAATTCACCCTCGGTTAATCCTACATATGTGTCGGATGTGTTAATGTCCTTGCGTATTACCTTAGATTGGTAGACAACTGATGTTTGTAAGCATCCCCCGTTGAGGGGGCAATCAGGTTTCTTTCGACAGTTACATGCTTTGTTGGTTTTGGAGTCGTTCTGGCTGGGGGTCGACGGCTCATTTGCAATTGTTTTGTTGTGGTTTGAGATGATTTGTCGTACCGTATTTTCCGCACTATAAGGCGCACCTAAAAACCACAATTTTTCTCAAAAGCTGACAGTGCGCCTAATAACCCGGTGCGCTTTATTACGATTCATTTTCATAAAGTTTCGGTCTCGCAACTTCGGTAAACAGCCGCCATCTTTTTTCCCGGTAGAACAGGAAGCGCTTCTTCTTCTACGCAAGCAACCGCCAAGGAAAGCACCCGCCCCCATAGAACAGGAAGCGCTTCACCCGCCCCCATAGAACAGGAAGCGCTTCACCCGCCCCCGGAAGAAGAAGAAAAAACGCGCGGATATCACCGTACGTTTCATTTCCTGTTTACATCTGTAAAGACCACAAAATGGCTCCTACTAAACGATCCGGGTCATAAAAAGACGCAATCTCTCCATCCGCACACGGATTACTACCGTATTTCACAGCAACTGAACCGCACTGTGGAACGGGAGCACGTACGGTGAATATTCGCTCCACAGGGAATGAGAAGTCATCCTTCACTGTGGTTCTAGCTTGCCATGCTAACTTCCACTCATGGTGATATTCAAAAGGAAGACCTTGCCAAAAGAGACCTTTCCAGCCGGCGTCATCATAAAAGCTAACTCGAAGGGATGGATGGATGAAGAAAAGATGAGCGAGTGGTTAAGGGAAGTTTACGCGAAGAGGCCGGGTGGCTTTTTTCACACAGCTCCGAAGGCGAACACACCTTCACTAAGACGGGCAGACAGCCTCGGACGACATACGCCAACATCTGCCAGTGGATCGTAAATGCTTGGGCAGATATTTCGGTCACAACTGTGGTCCGAGCTTTCCGGAAGGCAGGATTCACAGAACAACAGCGACACTGACTCCCGATGACTTCTACGAGACGGAACCGGCCATTTTGGATCCCACGCTAGCGCAACTTTTCAATTCGGACACCGAAGACGAAGAATTCGAAGGATTTACGAATGAAGAATAACTTCAGAAGGTGAGCGCTATGTTTATTTTGTGTGTTGTGACATTAACGTTCGAGCAACATTACCGGTATGTTGCTATTGCTCTACACCATTTTGAATTTTACTATGTTTGTGATTGCACATTTGTACATTTTGGGACAGAGTTGTTAGAACGCTGGTTTTCAATATATTATTAAAGTTTGACTGAACTATCTGACTGTTTTTTTGACATTCACTTTAGCGCAGCGTTTTTTTGACATTCACTTTAGCGCAGCGTAGGCGCGGCTTTTAGTCCGGGGCGGCTTATTGGTGGACAAAATTATGAAATATGTAATTCATAGAAGGTGCGGCTAATAATCCGGTGCGCCTTATAGTGCGGAAAATACGGTATATTGTTCATGCAGCTGTAGCTCAATTTGATGTTGTTCTTGTTGAATACTTTTCTTAGGTTGTTGTCTTTGGGAAAGTGTTTGTCAATCAGGTTGAGGAATTTGTGTCCAATGTTCGTTGAGACGTTTTTGCTGTATGGGGGGTTGTACCAGATGATGCCGTTTCGTTTTCTGTTCTTTTTTGGCTGGTTTCCTGGCGTGGGTTCATAGGTGAGGGTGAAATTGTATCCGCTTTCATCAAGGGCTTTTTGGTACGGGGGGGTTGCTTGGTCAAATTCAGCCTTGCTAGATGACAGCATCGATAGCCTTTTATTGATTCCGGTAGGTATTCTTTTCGTGGTGGTGGGTGGATGGTTGCTGTCATGGTGCACGTATTGGAGTGTTGTGTTGGGTTTCGTGAATGGTTGGTAGCTTACTTACAAACATCAGTTGTCTACCAATCTAAGGTAATACGCAAGGACATTAACACATCCGACACATATGTAGGATTAACCGAGGGTGAATTCAAAACCAGATGGAACAACCACAAGGCTTCTTTCAGGAACAAAAACCTGCGAAATACCACAGAACTCAGCAAACACATTTGGGACCTCAAAGACAATAATGTTGAATATTCAATAACATGGCAAATTCTTGCATCCAGCACACCTTACAATAGTGGTAATAAAAGATGCAACCTATGCTTGAAAGAGAAACTGTTTATTATCTACCGTCCAGACCTGTCATCCCTCAACAAGCGCAGCGAAATTGTAACAACATGCCGCCATAGACGGAAACACCTCCTAGGTAACACATGAACCAATCACCACGCCCCTAGGCCAGCCTGTACCCACCCACTCTGTGCCCTATATAAACCATGGTATGCGAATGCTCCCATTAAAATCTCCTGACGATTGAGGGTACCCCCCTCATGAAACAGGCCTGTAGAGATGAAATAGTCTTGTGATTTTTTTCCCCACACATACATATATTGCGCTCTACTACGGTATCGAGCACTATTTTTTGGATAACCTTATTAAGACATATATATATATATATATATATATATATATACTCCTCTCTGAGCTGCCACCTTAACGTGGTAGAGGAGTTTGCGTGTCCCAATGATCCTAGGAGCTATGTTGTCCGGGGGCTTCCATGCCCCCTGGTAGGGTCTCCCAAGACAAACAGGTCCTAGGTGAGGGATCAGACAAAGAGCAGCTCGAAGACTTCTATGGAAATGCAAGAACCGAGACTCAGATTTCCCTCGCCCGGACGCGGGTCACCGGGGCCCCCCTCCGGAGCCAGGCCCGGAGTTGGGGCACGATGGCGAGCGCCTGGTGGCCGGGCCTGTCCCCATGGGGCCCGGCCGGGCACAGCCCGAAGAGGCAACGTGGGTCCCCCCTCCAATGGGCTCACCACCCATAGCAGGGGCCATAGAGGTCGGGTGCAATGTGAGCTGGGCGGTAGCCGAAGGCAGGGCACTTGGCGGTCCGATCCTCGGCTACAGAAGCTAGCTCTTGGGACGTGGAACGTCACCTCGCTGGGGGGGAAGGAGCCTGAGCTAGTGCGCGAGGTAGAGAAGTTCCGGTTGGATATAGTCGGACTCACCTCGACGCACAGCAAGGGCTCTGGAACCAGTTCTCTCGAGAGTGGCTGGACCCTCTTCCACTCTGGCGTTGCCAGCAGTGAGAGGCGACGGGCTGGGGTGGCAATTCTTGTTGCCCCCCGGCTCAGAGCCTGCATGTTGGAGTTCAACCCGGTGGACGAGAGGGTAGCTTCCCTCCGCCTTCGGGTGGGGGGACGGGTCCTGACTGTTGTTTGCGCTTACGCGCCAAACAGCAGCTCAGAGTACCTACCCTTTTTGGATTCACTCGAGGGAGTACTTGAGAGTGCTCCCCCGGGTGATTCCCTCGTTCTACTGGGGGACTTCAACGCTCATATTGGCAACGACAGTGAAACCTGGAGAGGCGTGATTGGGAAGAATGGCCGCCCGGATCTGAACCCAAGTGGTGTTTTGTTATTGGACTTTTGTGCCCGTCACGGATTGTCCATAACGAACACCATGTTCAAGCATAAGGGTGTCCATATGTGCACTTGGCACCAGGACACCCTAGGCCGCAGTTCTATGATCGACTTTGTAGTTGTGTCATCGGATTTGCGGCCTCATGTTTTTGACACTCGGGTGAAGAGAGGGGCGGAGCTTTCTACCGATCACCACCTGGTGGTGAGTTGGCTGCGATGGTGGGGGAGGATGCCGGACAGACCTGGCAGGCCCAAACGCATTGTGAGGGTTTGCTGGGAACGTCTGGCAGAGTCTCCTGTCAGAGAGAGTTTCAATTCCCACCTCCGGAAGAACTTTGAACATGTCACGAGGGAGGTGCTGGACATTGAGTCCGAGTGGACCATGTTCCGCACCTCTATTGTCGAGGCGGCTGATTGGAGCTGTGGCCGCAAGGTAGTTGGTGCCTGTCGTGGCGGTAATCCTAGAACCCGTTGGTGGACACCGGCGGTGAGGGATGCCGTCAAGCTGAAGAAGGAGTCCTATCGGGTTCTTTTGGCTCATGGGACTCCTGAGGCAGCGGACAGGTACCGACAGGCCAAGCGGTGTGCGGCTTCAGCGGTCGCGGAGGCAAAAACTCGGACATGGGAGGAGTTCGGGGAAGCCATGGAAAACGACTTCCGGACGGCTTCGAAGCGATTCTGGACCACCATCCGCCGCCTCAGGAAGGGGAAGCAGTGCACTACCAACACCGTGTATGGTGCGGATGGTGTTCTGCTGACCTCGACTGCGGAAGTTGTGGATCGGTGGCGGGAATACTTCGAAGACCTCCTCAATCCCACCAACACGTCTTCCTATGAGGAAGCAGTGCCTGGGGAGTCTGTGGTGGGCTCTCCTATTTCTGGGGCTGAGGTTGCTGAGGTAGTTAAAAAGCTCCTCGGTGGCAAGGCCCCGGGGGTGGATGAGATCCGCCCGGAGTTCCTTAAGGCTCTGGATGCTGTAGGGCTGTCTTGGTTGACAAGACTCTGCAGCATCGCGTGGACATCGGGGGCAGTACCTCTGGATTGGCAGACCGGGGTGGTGGTTCCTCTCTTTAAAAAGGGGAACCGGAGGGTGTGTTCTAACTATCGTGGGATCACACTCCTCAGCCTTCCCGGTAAGGTCTATTCAGGTGTACTGGAGAGGAGGCTACGCCGGATAGTCGAACCTCGGATTCAGGAGGAACAGTGTGGTTTTCGTCCTGGTCGTAGAACTGTGGACCAGCTCTATACTCTCGGCAGGGTCCTTGAGGGTGCATGGGAGTTTGCCCAACCAGTCTACATGTGCTTTGTGGACTTGGAGAAGGCATTCGACCGTGTCCCTCGGGAAGTCCTGTGGGGAGTGCTCAGAGAGTATGGGGTTTCGGACTGTCTGATTGTGGCGGTCCGCTCCCTGTATGATCAGTGTCAGAGCTTGGTTCGCATTGCCGGCAGTAAGTCGGACACGTTTCCGGTGAGGGTTGGACTCCGCCAAGGCTGCCCTTTGTCACCGATTCTGTTCATAACTTTTATGGACAGAATTTCTAGGCGCAGTCAAGGCGTTGAGGGGATCTGGTTTGGTGGCTGCAGGATTAGGTCTCTGCTTTTTGCAGATGATTTGGTCCTGATGGCTTCATCTGGCCAGGATCTTCAGCTCTCACTGGATCGGTTCGCAGCTGAGTGTGAAGCGACTGGGATGAGAATCAGCACCTCCAAGTCCGAGTCCATGGTTCTCGCCCGGAAAAGGGTGGAGTGCCATCTCCGGGTTGGGGAGGAGATCTTGCCCCAAGTGGAGGAGTTCAAATACCTCGGAGTCTTGTTCACGAGTGAGGGAAGAGTGGATCGTGAGATCGACAGGCGGATCGGTGCGGCGTCTTCAGTAATGCGGACGCTGTATCGATCCGTTGTGGTGAAGAAGGAGCTGAGCCGGAAGGCAAGGCTCTCAATTTACCGGTCGATCTACGTTCCCATCCTCACCTATGGTCATGAGCTTTGGGTTATGACCGAAAGGACAAGATCACGGGTACAAGCGGCCGAAATGAGTTTCCTCCGCCGGGTGGCGGGGCTCTCCCTTAGAGATAGGGTGAGAAGCTCTGTCATCCGGGGGGAGCTCAAAGTAAAGCCGCTGCTCCTCCACATCGAGAGGAGCCAGATGAGGTGGTTCGGGCATCTGGTCAGGATGCCACCCGAGCGCCTCCCTAAGGAGGTGTTTAGGGCATGTCCGACCGGTAGGAGGCCACGAGGAAGACCCAGGACACGTTGGGAAGACTATGTCTCCCGGCTGGCCTGGGAATGCCTCGGGATCCCCCGGGAGGAGCTGGACGAAGTGGCTGAGGAGAGGGAAGTCTGGGCTTCCCTGCTTAGGCTGCTGCCCCCGCGACCCGACCTCGGATAAGCGGAAGAAGATGGATGGATGGATGGATATACAGGTAAAAGCCAGTAAATTAGAATATTTTGAAAAACTTGATTTATTTCAGTAATTGCATTCAAAAGGTGTAACTTGTACATTATATTTATTCATTGCACACAGACTGATGCATTCAAATGTTTATTTCATTTAATTTTGATGATTTGAAGTGGCAACAAATGAAAATCCAAAATTCCGTGTGTCACAAAATTAGAATATTGTGTAAGGCTAATACAAAAAAGGGATTTTTAGAAATGTTGGCCAACTGAAAAGTATGAAAATGAAAAATATGAGCATGTACAATACTCAATACTTGGTTGGAGCTCCTTTTGCCTCAATTACTGCGTTAATGCGGCGTGGCATGGAGTCGATGAGTTTCCGGCACTGCTCAGGTGTTATGAGAGCCCAGGTTGCTCTGATAGTGGCCTTCAACTCTTCTGCGTTTTTGGGTCTGGCATTCTGCATCTTCCTTTTCACAATACCCCACAGATTTTCTATGGGGCTAAGGTCAGGGGAGTTGGCGGGCCAATTTAGAACAGAAATACCATGGTCCGTAAACCAGGCACTGGTAGATTTTGCGCTGTGTGCAGGCGCCAAGTCCTGTTGGAACTTGAAATCTCCATCTCCATAGAGCAGGTCAGCAGCAGGAAGCATGAAGTGCTCTAAAACTTGCTGGTAGACGGCTGCGTTGACCCTGGATCTCAGGAAACAGAGTGGACCGACACCAGCAGATGACATGGCACCCCAAACCATCACTGATGGTGGAAACTTTACACTAGACTTCAGGCAACGTGGATCCTGTGCCTCTCCTGTCTTCCTCCAGACTCTGGGACCTCGATTTCCAAAGGAAATGCAAAATTTGCATGGTTGGGTGATGGTTTGGGGTGCCATGTCATCTGCTGGTGTCGGTCCACTCTGTTTCCTGAGATCCAGGGTCAACGCAGCCGTCTACCAGCAAGTTTTAGAGCACTTCATGCTTCCTGCTGCTGACCTGCTCTATGGAGATGGAGATTTCAAGTTCCAACAGGACTTGGCGCCTGCACACAGCGCAAAATCTACCCGTGCCTGGTTTACGGACCATGGTATTTCTGTTCTAAATTGGCCCGCCAACTCCCCTGACCTTAGCCCCATAGAAAATCTGTGGGGTATTGTGAAAAGGAAGATGCAGAATGCCAGACCCAAAAACGCAGAAGAGTTGAAGGCCACTATCAGAGCAACCTGGGCTCTCATAACACCTGAGCAGTGCCAGAAACTCATCGACTCCATGCCACGCCGCATTAACGCAGTAATTGAGGCAAAAGGAGCTCCAACCAAGTATTGAGTATTGTACATGCTCATATTTTTCATTTTCATACTTTTCAGTTGGCCAACATTTCTAAAAATCCCTTTTTTGTATTAGCCTTAAGTAATATTCTAATTTTGTGACACACGTAATTTTGGATTTTCATTTGTTGCCACTTCAAATCATCAAAATTAAATGAAATAAACATTTGAATGCATCAGTCTGTGTGCAATGAATAAATATAATGTACAAGTTACACCTTTTGAATGCAATTACTGAAATAAATCAAGTTTTTCAAAATATTCTAATTTACTGGCTTTTACCTGTATATATATATATATGCATACACACATACATCTGTGTAGGCTATATTTACTGTACATAGTGTATACACAGGTACACACAAAGTAATTACATGTCAAATGTACATGTATACTGTACATATATGCATGTGTGTATATGTGTAAAGACGTATATAAGCTATACATTCATTTGAACAGTGATGTACAATTCACCGAGCCCTATCTAGTGGTATGCCAAATAATCATTCAAACTGTGTTACTCTACAAACTGTGTTCAATATTGTTTTTATTGAATACTTACGCCTATTACGCTACTGTGTTTTAATCTTGGTAATTATGGTGTTTTTTTCTGAGGTAACTTGGTGAAACAAGTTTGAGAACCACTGCTCTACAGAGTACTTTATTGAGGGAGGTTTGACTAGAGAGAAAGAGAGAGAGTACCGTGTCCATCTAATCGGATTAGAAGACTGTAGGTTTGCTTTCTGTTTCTCTCTCCGCCCTCCATGAGATGTTTTTGCTTCAAATGCCAACACTTTTTTTTTTAACTGTCCACCACTTTTTCCTCATAGGGATACTTGCAAGTGGAGGACGTGCTGCGTTCAGGGCACAGTGCGAGCGACATGGCAGCACACAGACTAAGTAGTGCGTGATCGAAGGCAACAAAAAAAAAAGTTTCTGATAAACATCAGAGAGAGAAACACAGAACTGCTGGTTCCATGCCCGCGTCCTGCCCGCCAGGCTGCGCTTGCTCGGCTGGCTTCGGGGCTTAGATGGTGCTGATCACGGACGACAGAGATGGAGGAGTCGCATCGTCGCTCCGGGTCAAGCCGCTCCAGCAGCAGAAAGCCGGCGGGGGAATTGTTCAAATCCACACGACCGTAGCGGGGGAGGACCCTGATGAAGACTATGAGGAGGAGGATGACGAAGAAGAAGAAGATGGCGAGGAGGACGAGGATTTTGAAGAAGTGGACTTTGAGGACTTGGACGACACAAGGAGCATCGCGTCGGACGACTCCTTTTACCCGCCCGATGATGCGTTCGCGGACTCGGAGCGCTCCCCGTCCCCACCGAGTCCGGAGCTGATGACGTTCTTCCGGGCGTGCTGCAGCAACAACGCCGCTATAGTACGGATCATGATACGGCATGGACTCACGGAGGCCGAGGTCAAGCAGACGGACCGGAACAACAAGGTAGGACACTTTATTATTCTAATAACTCCCAGGGAATGTACTGTAACTTTAAGAAAAGAGGGTTTGAATCCTTCATTTCAAACTGAGGTTGCCTATGTACAAGGTAAATTAAGTTAAATTATTTGCCACTTGTCAAGATTACATTTTTTATTTCTAGAAATATGTCCCTAGTTTTTAGAGCTATTTACTTATTTTTAGCCATTGACTTTAAATCATAATCTTAATTTTAGCATGAATAATTATATTTTGTCTATTATTGTATAGTATAGTAAAAGTTGATCAAAATAATTAATCCAAAAATATATTTTGGTTTCCCCCACAAATGATCATTAAAGACTCTGCAACATGCTTAATTTAAGAATTGCAAGATGAATAATGCTTGTTTTCTTATTTATTGCTTAAAAGTCCTGCTAATTTCTAGATGTACACACTTTAATTGAGGTTGTTTTATCAAGAAAACTATAGCTGCATGGGAAAATATGGTTGCTTGTTTTTAGTATTTTTTCCCCCCTAAAATCTAGTCTTTATCTTATTTTTTGCAGTGTAGCTAAGAATAGCTGATAACATTGCAAAAAGCCTTTAATTGGTGTCTTAATTTACCTCCTAAAATAATAAAAATGTGCACAATATTCTGCTCATAACATGATAAAGTACCGTATTTTTCGGACTATAAGTCGCAGTTTTTTTCATAGTTTGGCTGGGCTCCAGTGCGATTTATACTGTATATGTTTTTTTCCTTCTTTATTATGCATTTTCGGCAAGTGCGACGTATACTCCGGTGCGACTTATACTCCGCAAAATACGGTAGAACCTAGGTTGCTCACTGACAAAAAGTTGCATAATAATACGAGGAGTTCTAAAACAAACGCTCTATCTTGCTGACACACTGAGGCGGGTTCAGGTGAGGCACATCAGTTTCTGTAGAGAAATAATTAAGCCTGAGCTTTGTGCAGAAGCTTACGGGACTATTTTAAGGCCTCGGGGAAGGATCCAGTCTGACCTCAACGTAACACTGTTATAGTGTTTCTTAATGTCATCTCCAAATATGTGTAAAACACCGATATCCATACAGTTTTATCATCATTAGACAGATGAGCAATGACTCAGAAGTCAACCAGTCCTGATCAAATTCCATGTTCCACAGTACTGATAGGAACCAAACTAAGTGGTTGTTCGGCAAGTTACAGAAGGTGTTTTGTAGAATGCCTTTTGTTTACATTTCATATGTCGTAGGTACTGGCATGAAAAACTAAGGTTATCCAAGGCATGTAGACTGGAACATAGTATTTAAGAAGGAATGGGTACTGATTCACGTAAAAGCAAGCGGTGCCATATTTTGATACTTTTGTTGTCACTTCACATCCGGTGGCAGACTTGGCGGGCAAACATAGTAATGTTTCCATACCAACAAAGCAAATATGCCTGAAAGCGCTCAAAAGTAAGGCTCCACTTTTCAAAATGCGCCAGTGTTCTTTATGTCTTATATATGCTACAGATTAGCATTAGCGATTTTACATGGCGATTTCAACACCTCATAATTTAGTAATCAACACTACAACTAAGATGCATGTTGGAGTCAAACAGCTGGTGTGTAATAAGTGAAATACAGTATGAACACTTTGTAGGACTCAACAAAATACATGACCTCGATGGCAAACACTACTTCCTGACTGAAGCAACACAACTAGGACAAACTGAAAGGAATTCATACTTGCAAACGAGACTCAGAAGTGTAAGAAAACAAGATATAACAACTGGACAGCACAGTTATCATTATCAGCTCACTGTTAAATTAAAAAAAAAGTTTGTTTTATGGAAACTAATTTACCGTATTTTTCGGACTATAAGTCGCAGTTTTTTTCATAGTTTGGCCGGGGGTGCGACTTATACTCAGGAGCGACTTATGTGTGTAATTATTAACACATTACCGTAAAATATCAAATATTATTTAGCTCATTCACGTAAGAGACTAGACGTATAAGATTTCATGGGATTTAGCGATTAGGAGTGACAGATTGTTTGGTAAACGTATAGCATGTTCTATATGTTATAGTTATTTGAATGACTCTTACCATAATATGTTACGTTAACATACCAGGCACGTTCTCAGTTGGTTATTTATGCCTCATATAACGTACACCTATTCAGCCTGTTGTTCACTATTCTTTATTTATTTTAAATTGCTTTTCAAATGTCTATTCTTGGTGTTGGATTTTATCAAATAAATGTCCCCCAAAAATGCGACTTATATATGTTTTTTTCCTTCTTTATTATGCATTTTCGGCAGGTGCGACTTATACTCCGAAAAATACGGTACCTCTATTGCCACATAAACACACACATAAGTACCTAAAACGTCAACTGTTTGTGCCGATATAGGTACAAATGGAAAAAGGTACCCATCTCTGATTTTAATTAACATTTGAACACGTACCAAACTATAAGTTAATGTAATGAATATAAAACAAAGCTTTTTTCTTACTTGTTTATTCACTATAACTTTGTTTATTTATGTAAAGACTATTTATTTACGTTTTTATCTATTTATTCACTGTTGTGTTACAGCTTGAGTACAAACAAATGTGTTATATGGTGGTATGTTCAAATAAGCACTGCTTCTTCCTACTCCTTTTCGGACACATTGTATTGAGAAGCTGGAAATATTAATCAATTGTATGAATGTTCGAAATAACTCAACTCCATAATCAAATTAATCATTGCACCCACCCATCCATCTTCTACTGCTTGTCCCTCTATACAACTAAAATAAAGTAAATTACCAACCCTTGATATCTCCAAATTGTACTGTTTCGGAGGTGTTTCCTCTGCCAGTGTACATGGGTATATAGCCATAGTGTCCTTTTTAACCCCTTCCAGGAAAAGACTGCCCCTGACTCAATAAATACATACACAGAGAATCCATTCACTTTCAATGAGGCCATGCACTGTGCTTGTTGGCCCCCCCACTCTCCTCCTTTCCACCACATTTTCCAAATAAATTGAGATTAGTAGACAAGGTAGGACCACCACACGTACGTATATGTGTGTGCTGTGATGAAAGTATGAAACTATGCCTGCTAACGTGAATGAATGGAAAAATCAAAGTCATATAGCAACTAGACATTGACTGGAACATGGCCTCGGGTCAAGCATGGCATCTAGTATCCGACTGAAATAATATTCAGGATATGAGAGGAATTTGCAATGTTGTGCTGTGATATTAGCCATGGATAAACTGGTCTATTCTTAGCACTGGATATTCCCCAGATTACTGCATGTGCTAATAAGATGACTAAATTTTTTTTTGCATGTGTCAGCTGGACTGTAGCCCACTGACACTGATTTCAGCGGAAGTGTAAATCCAAGTAGATCTGTTGTATAAGATGTTCTAGTTCTTTCTTTGCTGCAGCAGTGTCAATAATATCTACCTTTAGATCAACATATGTACGTATTAGCCAATCTACCTTTACAAATAATTTAATTGTGCAGATTTAACTTTCTAAGTACATCAATATCCAAGTAAATTGTGTTTGCATTACATTTGGGGATTACATTGGAGCACAGCAGAGGTCAACAGGGATAAACTGTATTAGAACATGGAGATTAACGTGAGGAATGACAAAGTAATGAAAATCTGCACTTTTTATTTAGCCTACATAAAAAAAGACAATGGTCTCTGTTCTTGTGTTAAGTTTTAAAGGGATGCATGTGTGTGCGTGTGAATGTCTGTGTGTCCTCACCCAGACAGATCTATGCAGACCAGAGCCACACGTTTAAAAGTTTTTCCCGACAATCGGCCAATTATTCCCTAGAAACACTCCCCGCTTTGTCGCCTTGAGGCTCCCAGGCCTGACAACACTAATGAGATTACGTGCACTTGGCTGACAGCCTGGCTCGTTTTAATTGTTCACTTGTGTTCTGTTTGTTTTACATCATGTCCATTACACACAGGCTATAAATCATCATTTCAAAAGTAGCCGGCGCTAAGGGCAATAGTTAAAAACCCTGCTATGTTTCTAATTCGATTTCAGTTTATATATTTAGGTTATATATTTTTTATAATTTTTAAGTATGTATATATCAGATTTGTACTGTACTAGCAGTGGACGGCCGTGCGTTTCCCACCTACACCTTCAGTGACGTCCGACTTCAATGATTACCTCTCAAAATACCATCATTTATGTGAAAGAATGACCATTGCTGGATAAATACTATACAGAAACACATTTACACACTAATGGACATTGTACAAAACAGGGTTTTTTCTGGCGCATTTAAAAATCAGTAAACCTGCATCAGCAATTAAAACATATCTTATGTGGTACTGTCAAAATTAAAATTGCAAAAAACATATTCAACGTGAAAAAAATTAAGAAATAAAATATCTGAACTCACATTTCATCGCCGGGACAGCTGAGCTAGCTTCCGGGGTTGGCCGACATGGTCTCACAAGATGTAGTTTCTCTTTAAATATCCTTCTTGAAAATGGCCTTGCAAATATATGTGTTGTCTTGTCTAATCATAAATGATGCAGACGAGGCGAGTTCTTAAAGTTTACTCCACAGCGTGCTCATCAATAACATCCCGTTGCCGGCTGCACATGCTCTTCACTACTGTGGCATGCTGGGTAATGAAGTTCTTATTGTACCTAGCTCATAAAATTGCAATATATCTGCCATAGGCCAGCCAGAAGGCCTTACTGACAACAAATTGTGATCTGATTGGCTATCGCAACTGTCTGTCAAATGTTTGTGTCCGTTCACTTCCAGTGCACGGACGCCAGCATTGTTGATTCTGAAGGCCCCGGGCAGATTTGGTACAGCATGGCAACATAAGATAGCTAAATTCTGATTGGATAAAAACTCTATAACCTAAAAACAACACTGCTGGAAGGAGCATAATATGACATGAAAATAATATGATATGATATTTAGGGAAAGTAAATAAAAAAATACTTTTATCTTTAATTATGATCATGATTTCTGGTTTTGTTGGGCCAGAGAAGGCCTTGCTGGCCATGACGGCACACCACTGAGTACTAGTACTAGATACTAATGAATCATATTCAGTACTATACCGCCTCTAAAAAGTCCCCCCCCCCCTTTTTTTAATTGTTATTTTAATACATCGTGACATTGCTGGTTTTACGAGTAGAGGAGCACGTTCGGCAACGCACAATCACATAGTACTTAGTACTTACAAGCAGACAATGTGTGTAGAGAGAAAAGGGAGAACGACACATTTTGGCTTAAAAACTAATGATAAAGGTGAAGCTATAACACTAAAACGGCCTCAGGAATATGTGCTTTAAGACATGGCTAGCTAGCTGGCGGCTAACGTCCAGCAGTCCACAGTTTGCAGTGTTGTAGCTACTTCTAAATCACTAATTTTTGTCTTCATGGCGACAAATAAAGTAAGTTTCTTACAAGTATCATCCCTGCAGGACGAGGAATAGCTAAACATGCTTTTTTTGTTTTTTGAAAATGTATATTATGTTTATAAACTCAGGAAATATGTCCCTGGACACATGAGGACTTAAATTATGATCCTATTACTACTTGGTATCGGCTCGATACCTACATTTGTGATATCATCCAAAACTAAAGTAAAGTATCCAAACAACAGAAGAATAAGTGATTATTACATTTTATCAAGAAGTGTAGATATGACATGTTAAAAGAGAAAGTAAGCAGATATTAACAGTAAATGAACAAGTAGATTAATAATTCATTTTCTACCACTAGTCTTTAATAATGTTGACAAAATAATATAATGGAAAAAGACACAACATGTTACTGCATATGTCAGCAGACTAAATTAGGAGCCTTCATTTGCTTCCTTACTAATGAAAGAAAAGTTGTCTAGTATGTTCACTATTTCATTTAAGGACAAAATTGCAATAATAAACATATGTTTAATATACTGTAAGATATTTTGTTAAAATAAAGCCATTTTTTGTGGTCCCCTTTATTTAGAAAAGTTTCTAAATACATTTTATATATATATATATATATATATACATTTTATATATATATATATATATATATACATTCTATCTATCTATCTATCTATCTATCCATCTAGATAGATATGCTGTATATTTTCTGATCAATTTCACTTTATTTACTTGGGTAAGGCTTAGTATTATATTATTTTCCAGGTTTTAGGAATTAATTTTAGGGATGTGCCAATGGAACGGCTACCAATCAATATTTGAAGACTTCGGGGAAAAAAAATCGCCATTGATTAATGCCTTTTAATGCCGATCACAAACGCCAATCCCCTCTGGCTGACGCTGTATTTATTTTTAGCTGACAACTGTATAGCAGCAGATTATGTGTCTCCATACACAGTGTGGAGCCGCTCCCTAAACCAATAGTAATCATGTCATTAATGCAAATAAACTACATTTCTTAGTATCCTAAGTATCATAATCACTGGAGGGCGAGGCTAAACATGTTACACACGGAGAGCAATCCACGAACAGGTATGCTAATAGCTAAGGTAACCGCTTAGATAGCTTTAAACAACACCAAGAAATAAGTGCCTAGTACAGTTGAAGAAGTATAGATGGCACCACGTTGCAGCAGAAAATAAGCAGTTACAGGAAACTAACAAGTAGATTAATAAGAGTTAAAAAAATAAAAATAAACTGTTGGTGTGTCAGCATTGTCACAGTCAGCACACAGCATGTTAGGGGAGGGAGAAATGATCCATAAATTGGTAGTGTCGATACCAAGGGTTGTATTGGTTAATGATCGATTCTAGATTGATTTAGGTCCATATTATCTCAAAATTATATTTTTGTCAGGTTTACACATTTAGTGAATAAATAACACTATGGGGTGCCAAATGTAAAAGTTCAGTCACACTTTTCTCGCAGATATATTTCTCACATTTAGCTCATTTTTAATGTTTAAATTAAATGTTGACGCTAAATGTTATATGTAAATGTTAAATCTCAATCTAAATCTTTAATCTAAATGTTTATTTTAAATGTTAAATATAAATATACATCTTTAATCTAAATCTAAAATCTATGGCTTAAATCTAAATCTTAAATCTATCCATCCATTCATTTTCTACCGCTTGTTCCCATATCTTAAATCTAAATGTGACCACTAAATGTTGAATCCAAATGTTAAATCTAAATGTGAGCGCTAAATGTTCAATCTAATAATAAATGTAAATGTTGAATCTAAATGTTAAATCTAAACCTAAAAGTTAAATCTATATCTAAATGTATAATCTAAATCTATAGCTTAAATCTAAATGTTAAATCTAAATGTGACCTTTAAATGTTAAATCTAAATGTTGAATCCAAATGTTAAATCTAAATGTGAGCGCTAAATGTTAAACTTAATAATAAATCTAGATATTGAATCTAAACCTAAATGTTAAATCTAAACCTAAAAGTTAAATCTAAATCTAAATGTTTAATCTAAATCTAAAATCTATAGATTACATTTAAATCCATATCTTAAATCTAAATGTGACTGCTAAATGTAAGCGTAAAAATGGGTATTTATAAAATGTCAATATTCCACTAATCCGAAGCCTCTCAGCAGCAAAGCTGCGGACACATATTTGTGTCTCAGTGCACGACACTCCTCCATATTTCTCACTGCAGAAGAAGGAGCCATGACAGATGCTTAATGACAAAATAATGCCAATGAAGTTGCATACTTCCTCCCACTTCCAAAGACATGCACCTGGGGATAGGCTGATTGGCAACACTGAATTGGCCCTAGTGTGTGAATGTGAGTGTGAATGTTGCCTGTCTGTTTTGGCCCAAATGCAGCTGGGATAGGTTCCAGCCACCCCGCGACCCTGTGATGGACAAGTGGTAGTAAATGGATGGATTTTTAAAAATGAAATCTCCAAACGTGTGAGTGCACATGGTGTGTTGCATAAAGAGATATTTGAAAACAAAATGCTCAAACAGCTGATCTCTTCACTTCCGCGTTTGACAATGAATGGAATTGCTTCTAATACGGAGGCATGAATACACCTAAACTGTATTTCTATTTGTATGTGTCTTTCATTATTTTGCTGCGCTGGATAGGCTCCAGCACTCCCCGCGATCCCGAAAGGGATAAGCGGTAGAAAATGGATGGATGGACCATGCACACTCACACGTTTGGAGCTAACATTTTTGACAATATGCAACTTTATTGGCATTAATTTGTCGTTAAGCATCTGTCATGTTTCCTTCTTCTACAGTAAGAAAGATGTAGGATTGTCGTGCACTGAGAGGCAGAGATGTGGGCGCGGCTTTGCGGTTGAGACGCCTCGAATGGGTGGAATATTGACATTCTATAAATATTCATCTTTATACTTGGCGAAAGATTTAGCGCTCACATTTAGATTTAAGATTTAGATTCGGATTCAACATTTAGGTGTACCGGTAGATTCAACATTTAGCGCTTAGAATTAGATTTAAGATGTAGATTGAACATTTAGTTTTAAATTTAAGATTTAGATTCTACTTTTAAGTTTAGATTTCAAATTTAGATTTAGCCACGCCCTCACGTTCCCTAAGATCCTCTTCATCCATCCATCTCACTGTCCCTTTATTTAAACTGTCCACCATGGGTGCCCGAGCTTTCAGCCGCTCTGCCCCACATCTTTGGAACTCTTTGCCACCAGACCTTCGTAACTTGGACTCAATATCCCTCTTCAAATCAAGACTCAAAACACACCTATTCCTGACTGCTTATTCATTGTAATCATCTTTTCTTCTCTATCTTTGTTGTTGTTATTGTTGTTTTTATCCAATAGGATTTTATTGTTTTGATTTTGTACGGTGTCCTTGAGTGCCCAGAAAGGCGCCTTATAAATAAAATGTATTATTATTATTATTATTAACATTTAGGTTTAGATTTAACATTTAGATTTAATATTTAGATTTACACATAACATTTATGTTTAGGTGTAACATTTAGATTTAGACCTCGTCACGTCCATTGTGTCCTTGAGCAAGACACTTCACCCTTGCTCCTGATGGGTCGTGGTTAGGGCCTTGCATGGCAGCTCCCGCCATCAGTGTGTGAATGTGTGTGTGAATGGGTGAATGTGGAAATAGTGTCAAAGCGCTTTGAGTACCTTGAAGGTAGAAAGGCGCTATACAAGTACAACCCATTTATCATTTATCATTTATTTAGGTTTAACATTTAGATTTAGGTTTAAAATGTAGATTTAGATTTACCACTTTGATTTAGATTTAACATTTAGATTTAGATTCAACATTTGGATTTAGATTTAACATTTAGGTTTAGATATAACATTTAGATTTAAGATTTATATTTAACATTTAGATTCAACATTTAATTTGATAAAAATGAACTACCAGTAAATGTGAGAAAAGTGTGTTAAATGTGAGAAAAGTGAGCTAAATGGAAGACACATCTGCTACAAAAGAGTGACTGAACCTTTACATTCGGCACCCCATAGGACTTAGATGGACATTAAGGGCAAAGAAAAATGACTCAAATGAGTAGTCGATAGTAGTTTGTGTTTGTTCAGTTATTATCTACTATTGACTTTGTTTTGATCAAACAATTGTATGTAATAAAATAAATAAGGAAGTAGTTTAAATATTGTGTAGATATTGTTCAACTGTCAATAACACTCACAATAAATACACTGAAACATGAATACATTGAATACATTTGATCGGTATTGGTATCGGCCAATGTCACTCCCGGATGATCGGTATCGGAATCGACAGCATAGGCTAAAACCCTGATCGGAGCATCCCTAATTAATTTATTATACAAACAAATACAAAGCGGTAAATTACTTATCATCTTTGATAATTTTGGCAAGGAGTATTTTGTTGTTGCTCTTCTGTTCTAGATACAAACAAACTTACATACATATGTATGTATGTATGGTGATAGATTCATCTATTCGGGTTACACCTCGTAAACAATAGAAATTATACAAATTTGTTTTAGGATAGAGATTTTAATTTCACTTCACGATAATGCCTGTTGACACATTCTTGCCGTGTCCCGCAAAACTGAGAGCAACAAGCTGTAACAAATGTGTCGTCAATGTAATGTAGCATCCTAACATAAATGGCTCGCTATCACAGCTAAAGTACAGTATATCAATACACAGCACGCAGCCGCTTCTATGTTACCAATACACACCTTCATCACGGCAAACAAGGAGTACGTATTATTGCTGAAGGGCGAGGAATATCTCAGCATACCACACAGCAAGTAAGAACAGGAGACAAGAAACCATGCTAACTGCTAAGCTACGTATCTTTAATGTAAAGTAGCAAAACAAAGTAAGAACAAGTGCTTCGTAACATTAGTCTAACAAGCAGATTAATACGAGTCTAGAACAGTGATTCTCAAACTCTGGTATGCGGGGTCCATTTAGTAGTACGCCAACAAATTACTTCAGAGATTTGTGTTTTATTTTCCTATATTCAAACACAGTGTTACTGCTCAAACTCTGTGTAATGTTACAGTGGACAACAATATTAAATA